>NW_024118648.1:0-8474 GCF_003073215.2 Triticum urartu
AATAACAACTCATTGTTCATGGTTAGGAAACATAACCATCTTTGATTAACGAGCTAGTCAAGTAGAGGCATACTAGTGACACTTTGTTTGTCTATGTATTCACACATGTATTATGTTTCCGGTTAATTAATACAATTCTAGCATGAATAATAAACATTTATCATGATTATAAGGAAATAAATAATAACTTTATTATTGCCTCTAGGGCATATTTCCTTCATTTTCCCCATGAGAGATGTACAAAGCACTTCTAGACAGGAATCTGAGGAGACTCCTGAACCTGCCACTCCGATGGAATATTATAAACAAACACATGATGAAAATCCTGAGGAGGATAATGAGGAAACCCTTGGTAGGGGCAAGAGACAAAGGACTGTAAAGACCTTTGGTGATGATTTCTTCATATACCTCGTGGAGGATAATCCCACTTCTGTTTCAGAAGCGTATGCATCTCTAGAAGTTGTCTACTGGAAGGATGCGGTCCGTAGTGACATGGATTCCATCATGGCTAACGGGACTTGGGAGCTTACTGAACGTCCTTATGGTTGCAAACCATTGGGATGCAAGTGGGTGGTCAAGAAGAAGCTTAGGCCCGACGGTACGATAGAAAAGTACAAGGCTAGGCTTGTGGCCAAGGGCTACGCCCAGAAAGAAGAAGAAGATTTCTTCGACACTTATTCACCTATGGCCAGACTGACGACCATTCGAGTATTGCTCTCGTTGGCGGCCTCGCATGGTCTTCTCATTCATCAGATGGATGTTAAGACGGCTTTCCTGAACGGAGAGCTAAAGGAGGAAATCTATATGCAACAGCCTGATGGCTTTGTGGTGGATGGTCAGGAAGAAAAGGTTTGTAAGTTGGTGAAATCTTTGTATGGCCTGAGACAAGCGCCTAAGCAATGGCATGACAAGTTTAATGAAACCTTGACATCTGTTGGCTTTGTTGTTAATGAGGCTGACAAATGTGTATACTATCGCGATGGTGGGGGCGAAGGAGTTATACTGTGTTTGTATGTTGATGACATACTGATATTTGGATCTAATCTCAAGTTGATCGAGGAGGTTAAGTCTTTCCTATCTCAGAACTTTGAGATGAAGGACCTTGGAGTGGCTGATGTTATCTTGAACATCAAGCTATTGAGAGATGGTGAGGGTGGGATTACACTTCGGCAATCCCATTATGTTGAGAAGGTGTTGAGTCGCTTTGGATATTTGGACTGCAAACCATCTCAAACACCATATGATTCTAGTGTGCTAATTCGAAAGTCTAAAGGCACAGCTATAGATCAATTGAGATACTATCAGATTGTTGGTTCACTCCAGTATCTAGCGAGCGCAACGAGGCCTGACATCGTATTTGCTATTAGCAAACTGAGCCGATTTGTTTCCAAACCGGGTGATGTACATTGGCGTGCTCTTGAGAGAGTTATGCGCTATCTGAAAGGTGCTATGAACTATGGACTTCACTATACCGGATACCCGTCGGTACTTGAAGGGTATAGTGATGCGAATTGGATCTCTGATGCTGATGAGATGAAGGCCACAACTGGGTATATATTTACTCTTGGAGGTGGTGTTGTTTCCTGGAAGTCTTGCAAGCAAACGATCTTAACAAGATCGACAATGGAAGCAGAATTAACAGCATTAGATACCTCGGGTGGCGAAGCGGAATGGCTTCGAGATCTGTTGATGGACTTGCCAGTGGTTGAGAAGCCGGTTCCGGCCATCCTTATGAAGTGCGACAATCAAACAGTTATTGTCAAGGTGAAGAGTTCAAAGGACAACATGAAGTCCAATAAACACATAAGAATGAGATTGAAAGTTGTCAGAAAATTGAGGAACTCCGGAGTGATAGCGTTGGATTATATTCAAACGGCTAAGAATCTGGCAGATCCCTTTACTAAAGGGCTACCACGTGTTGTGATAGATAGCGCATCAAGGGAGATGGGTATGAGACCCACATGAGTTGCAATGGTAGAAACCCAACCTATGTGATCGGAGATCCCGTGAAGTAGGACCTGGGAAAACAAGCCAATGGTGAACTGAGGAGAGTAACTTTACTAACCCACTCCGTTGGAGATGCAATACTCTCGAAAACTATATGGGAGGATGACTACTGTCTTAATGTGTTTCAAGGCTTATATGTATAAGCAAGATGCTATCCTACAGAGCGATCTTTGGAGGAACACACCTATATGAGCCCGACTGCTGATCACAGTCTATGAGATTGGGGTGATCTCTAGCAAGCTCATGAACAGGCCAGGAGTGTGACTAATATGCTCCACCCGAGGGGTCGGCCTTCGGCAGCCTCGTATCAGTGAGACTTGTGGTGAAACTTCTTGACGCCAAACTGACAATTCAAGGCATAGTTCATTGTTCAGTTGTGAAGGAGTGTAACTATTTGGTCTAGGTGGAGCTCAATCTTAATCGGTCTCCACTGAGATGCTGGTATATTGAAACAGCGTTTGGAACAAAGGACAAAGTGGGCCCCTGAGATCTGGTGGGGGATTGTTGAAATATGAGATGGGCCTAGAGCCCATATGACAATTTCAGATTTAATCTCTAAGGGCCCATGTAGGTGGCATGATAAGGTGGTGGGAAGTTTAGTCCCACCCTGGAAGTGGAAGGAGAGTTGGAGTGGTTTATAAGGGATTCTCTCCCTCATGCTATTGGAGCTTGAGAAGAGATGAGACCCTCGCGTACTCCTCCTCCTCCGCTCGCCACGCCTCGTCACGACGCGACCCGACGCGGGTTGCGGGATTGAGCCGAGCCGAGCTCACTCCTATGCGCTTCTTTTTGCCGAGTCTTTGACAGGTAGGGCCATGATCTGAGACGTCAGATCATGGGCTACCGACTTGGATGTGGGTTCAGCCCACGCGGCCGCACATATATATGTGGGGCGCTGCCAACCCTAGCCGCAGCGAAACAGAACGCATCTCCGCCTCCACGCCCACGTCGTTCCTCTGCTGCTGCTGCCGCCGGCGACTCCATCCTGTTCACCATGTACACGGTAGACGGGAGAGGGGCGATTAGGTTTTTGGGCAGTGACTACGCGACTGCTCGCTTCTGTTCATCTACGTCCACACCACCTTCGTCATCACCATGTCGACCGACGCCGATCATGCCGCCGTTGAGAAGGCCGAGGCCGACAAGAAGGCTGCCGAGGATGCCGCGGCTGCTAAAGGCCGTCGAGGATGGTATACATCACTTATCCCTCTCGTGTTTCTTTCTGTTATAGTAGTAATAGTGATATGCGTAGATGTTTCTACTATGTGCGTAGTACATGCTCTGTTAGATCATAATCAGTGTGTTACCAATGCTGTCCATGTCTTGCTCATGATTTATTTATGGATTAATTTAATCGAAAAGCTGCCTATTTATTCATCAGCCGCTGCCCCCGCGGCCCTCCCTACCGCTGCCGTCCATCGGCTCCTCGCGCCCCGAGCGCATCCGCGACCGCCGGGCCTCCTGCAGCCCCCGCCGCGCCTATGCCACTCGCCGCCGTCCAGGAGGTCCCCGTCGCCGCCCTTCAAGCGGTCCAGGCGGGACGACGGGTACGACCGACGAGGAGGCCGTAGCAAATGGACGAAGCAGCAAATGGAGCCATCTCATCGACCCGGGGTGCGTGCTTCCATGACTTCCGGTGCCCAGCTCGCCAAATAGGGACACCGGGAAGCGGCTGCGTCAATGGCTCGCTGTCGCCGGCAATATTTCCCGCCTTGGACCTCCTTTATCATCCTCCGCATCCATCCATCCAGAGAGGCGAACCTTCTTCAGTCTTCAATCAGTTCCACGAGCGACATCCGGCACCGCGTCCCATGGTAATCAGCAATTTCTTCGTACACCTTTCCACCGTTGCAGACTACTGTCAAATCTGATGCCACAGACCATCCTGCTAATAGCATTAGATAGTAAGCCACGCGCCACAATTCTAATTATGTACTGCTACCAAATTACTAATTTTGCAGCAATACTTGATGCCATGCAGCTTACCATCAGAATACAAATTGAGTTGGAAAACCAAATGGAATATACAATAGGTACTGTGATAAGGCTTGCTGCAAACTGAGGTTACCAAACATTTAGTACAGCACACTGTATCCAGCCATCCCCCATCCATCTACAGACTACAGGCACCAGCCACCAATGTAATTTCCCTCTTTTTTTGAAACAAATCTGAAACTTTTTTGTAAATTGCTACTGCCACAGATTGCTAGAAGGAGTAGAAGTCACTTGGCCAAACATTGTTGAATCATCAGAATGAGATAATTATGCTTATCAAACATTTCCAGACTCTTAAATATTTGTCGCGAATTTGACATGGTAAAGCACTGTGTGCGGACTTATGAATTATGACAAGACATTTTGAGTTATGATGCGTAACCATGATAGCTGGTGTTGAACTCAGATATACACACTAAATGTTCTGATATGCCAAAATAAACGCATTAGAATCTTTTTAATTATCCCTACTATTTTTCAGAGGTTGTTCTGCCGGTGCTAATTATGATGTTCTGCTACTGCTATTGCATATAGAGGGAGATCAGGGAGGAGAGCAGCAGCCTGCTCCTGCGATTTTGTTCATGCTGTTGCTTGGTTACTACTCCCTCCGTCCGGAAATACTTGTCCTCGAAATGGTTGTATCTAGACTTATTTTAGTTATAGATACATTTCATTTTATCCATTTTGAGGACAAGTATTTCCGGACAGAGGGAGTACTACACATCTATACAGAGAACACACAGAAGGCTGCTACTTGCATACGTAACTCTGGCGAGTCGTGGTGACGAGATTTTGATCTTTAGATTCAGAGTGGACAATGCATCCACATCAAGGAAGTAAATGTGCCTGTGCGTTGCCCATGCGCTGGAAAGTGTTTCATTATCAAAAACTGTGGCTGCAAAACCAGCGCTCAAATTGAACATCCATTCCATTGAACCGTGGGGACAACATGAGGCATCTGTCTCTGATCTGTTGTTACTTTGGTAGATAATATGTACTGTGCGTGCGTGCATGTGTTGATAAGTAGCAGATTTGCTTGGCCGCCTGTGACACTCATGTCAAATCCTTGACATTTCTGGGGTTATACAAGCAGCATGTTTTCTACTCCCTCTGTCCCATAATATAAGAACGTTTTTGACACCAGTGTAGTGTCAAAAACATTCTTTATTATGGGACGGAGGGAGTAAGGTTTTGTTTTCCCTGCCTCCATCTCTTCCATGGCAAGCAGCACAAGTTTCTTTGTTTGTAAATTAAGCAGTCTGGTAGATTTGGAAAGGAGGAACAGGGTACTGAACTTTTATATATCTGCATAAGGTAAATCCCAATTAAGCAGATTTGTTTTTCTGTTCTGAACAGGGTACTGAACTTGATAATTTTACCTTTCTGTTCTAAATTGCAGATTTGCAAGAATATTATGTTATGTAAGAACATGGCGGTGCAGTCACCCGAGGTGAAGAAGCTCCGTCACCTACCAACACCTCCTCCACCAGGCTGACAAGCACAACTGCTGACAACTGACAAGTATGCTAATCCACTACATCTGCATCGCTTCCTCCCAGCCTGTGGTTTATTACTTGGAGCATGTTGTTCTTTTATCATATACACAAATCTGTCCATGCTTAAATGTGGTCATTAGGTTGTGGAATAGGAGAAACATTATAGTGTTATTTAGCAGATGCAAACCTGTCCATGCTTGATTTGGACCAAGAATTACTGGTATTGCCTATTTGGTATGTAAACATATTTTTTTGGATGTCACAGAAAATTACGATGCTACTACATAGGTTTGAATCAAACAAATTAAATTTGGAATAGGATCCCTGAAAGTAATAAAGTGCTTCTTGAATGCATGGAAACAAAAAGTTAGATATCTCAGAGGTACTATGTCATATAGTCTGAAAGTGGCACACATGGATATGTATATTCTTGGTTAGCTTTATGTTCTATTTTTGTTGTACATGCTCCAAGAGTAAATGTGTTATTCTGAAAGGAGATGAAGTGAATTGTCTTCTACTGCAACCAATGGACATTTCATTCTACACATATGTCCTGATATTGTAGTGCCACTTGATTTCCTTTAAAATTTCAGTACCAATTGAGCAATACTGGCCTTTCCTTTTTCCTGTATTAAGTAGTGATCATGGAGTCAAAGCTCATGGAGATGGTCTGTTACTGATTGTTGCACCTATAGAGCTCACTAATATAACATTTGCTGGTTCATCTAACTTATTTGATCTATATGTTGTTTTTACCTGTAACATGAAGAGAAAAACAACCTCGATTAGTTCATAAATTTTAAAACTGTACATTTTGTACAATTTATGCTGGTTCCAGTCACAACATGCCAGCAACTAATCCTTGCAGCAACACCAGGACAAGACTTTGGATATTTTCCTATACATTTGACATTAAAGTTATACCAACTTGCATCCATCGATCACTAGCTATTACATGCAGTATGTAATTATGCGATGTCAATGGAACATCCAAATCATTCAAATACGACCACTTATTCTACACAATTGCTTATGCTTTACAAATGACAAAGCAGAAATTGATTTTAAGATAATCTATAATTATAATAAAACAAGGGATTATTTTCTTGAAAGAAAAACGAGGGATTATTAATATGTTTAAATATGAGGATTTGCAGTACTGTAGGTCCTTACCTCTTCTTTTCCAAAGTAGAGAAGACAAAAAAAATCTGACCCCACTAATCGGTACGTGCAGCAGTGAGGAACCAAGCAAAAGGGGAGCTTGGCTGCCAACGGGGTGATGGACAGATTGTAGGGGGTGCTTGCCACATATCTTCAATGTGAGAATATTGATTTCTCTTCTACAGTATCAATTAGTAAGCATTTTCAAACTGTAAGGAAAAAATGTTCAGGAGTTAATCTACTTTGCTTACTATTCATGCGAGATGGCAGAATACTTTGCTTACTATCCTCTTCAATTATTTCCAGATTACAACGATGCCAATGTTCAGGAGTTAATCTACTGCAGAAAAAATGACACACCATTGTCAAGTTGGGTGGAATTCAGCCTGCTGTATCTGTTTGTTTTTTTGCTTCTGGCATATCCATCAACTCTGTTAACACCAAACAAAGTAACAAACTTGACAAAACTGAAACTCATCTCCCAGATTTCTCTATGCACCGCCATAGATTCTGATTTGTCCATTGTCTTTACAACTTACATTTTGTATGTATCTGGAAGCTAATTCAGCATGACCCACGAGTGTTGACTTGTATGTTAGTGTGATAGCATCTCACTGAAAATAGAATAAAGGAAAATATATATTAGGTGTGTGTTATAAGAATTAGTAGTCCATGCTGCCATGCAACCAATATGTAGTCAGACTTTAAAACCATTGTCATGCAAAAAATTACGATAACTTTTCGAGTACTTCGGTTATCCAGGTTTTTATATAGAGGTTCCCTTTGTTGTAGGGTGTCTCCATCTATGGTCGAAATTATTTTATTTCGAAGAAATTCAGTAAAAGTGCTCTTTTCTACACTCCAGAATTATTTCTGACTGCTCCCCAAACTCAACCTCGGTCATCATTTCCTTCTAATAATATTAAATAATGTCACCACTCATATAGTGTTTCAAAATATTGCTTCTTACCCGAATTTAAGAATGTATTAGAAAACAACACCAACTCACGATGTATTAGAAGTGCTCTTTTCTACACTCCAGAATTCTTTCTGACTGCTCCCTCAACTAAACCTCGGTCATCATTTCCTTCTAATAATATTAAATAATGTCTCCACTCATATAGTGTTTCATATTATTGCTTCTTATCCGAATTTAAGAATGTACTAGAAGCATTTATCTGCTGGCAGGTTGCAGACAAAGGAATCCACCCACCTTGTGACAGTTGAAGAGAGCGGTGCTAGCGGACTCAACATGATGAGTTCTGTGATCCAGATAAGGTTTACCCTAGCCAAGAGGGGCATTCAGGTGATGTGGATGCTGATATTGTAACACGAGTCAAGAAGAAACTTATTCTAGGAAGAGTTGTAGTGTCTTATCCATGGTGGACCGTCGATGGCTTTGAGGGGAGACGTACAGACTGGTTCCTATAACCTTTCTATTTTTTTGCTAGGCTCATTCGGTAGCTTTTGTGATAACAGTGTTGAGTAAATAGGCAATTTCTCGATTAAATTAATCCACGAGTAAATCACTAGCATGGCATTGACAGAAATAAACGTATACTGATATTCAGTCAAACTAGCACATACTATGCTAATTGCAGAAAGATCTATGTATAACGCTAGTATGGCTAAAACAGAAAACAATAGGAGCGGGATAAACGAGTTATACCCTCCAGTAGGCCATGCAGAGGCCGCGGCTTTGGTGGCAGCAGCGGCGTCCTCAGTGGCCTTCTTGTCAGCTTCAGCTTTCTTGGCGGCGGCACGGTCGGCGTCGGTGGACATGGTGATGATGAAGGCGACGCGGACGTAGAGGAA
>NW_024118649.1:0-11206 GCF_003073215.2 Triticum urartu
CGATCAATGATCAACATCGGAGCCGTGGACACCCATATTGACCCCTATACCCACACGAATGAATATTCGAGTGAACCTCCAGTTGTCGTGTGCTATTCCTGTTGCTTCGCGATATGTTACAAATACCTAAGGTGAGATTTACTTCCATCCCCGTGCATCAACAACTTGTCCACTATGCTAGTTACCTCATTACTGGTTTTGTTTTCATTTCTCGTTTCCATGTTCCGGCATCCCTGTGATCAAATCACACTGTGTCTGGCCAGACGATGATGGATACCATAACACTCAGAGGGACCGAGAATATCTCTCTATCGTCAGAGGAGCAAATCCCAATCTTTAGCTATCAAGTTACTTGACACACTTTTCCATGAACCCGTAAGCCGCCGTAATAGCCACCTATTTACGGGTGACGTTTAACAAACCCAAAGTTCATGAAGCAAGTATGAAGAAACTCGATACTCTCATGGTCTAAGGAATTATACAAACATTAACCATCTCTTTGTTATTAACCATAAAATTGTGACGAATGTATCTCATAGCATAACACCAATTCGGGTCGAGTCAACACAAGTGTTCTCCTAACATTGTGCCCTCAAAGTTGTTGGCATGGTCATGCCCATGACTAGGAAAACAGAACCATCATGCAACACATGAGCTAGTCTTAGAGGCGAGACTAGGAATACATTTTACCGTTTATTATTCCACACATGCATATGAGTCTTCCTCCGAGCCTCGTGTTGTTGCAGACTTGAGAACCAGAGCAGTTGTAGCATGGAACATAAACATAATTATGAACTTGGAGATAAATAACATCATTTATTATTGCCTTTAGGGCATATCTCCTACAGACTCCCACTTGCACTAGAGTCAATAATCTAGTTAATGCAAATGCACTTTACACCGATGGCATATCGGTGTAAAAAATTCTTGTGGTATAGCCTGATGTCCATCGGATCTAACAACCTCAGCTCCGTGTGTATCGCTGCATATCCTCGCGTTTTCACGCTTTCGCAAAATTCATATTTTGTGTGGACTTGGCTTTGTATATATGTGAATCATTGGTCGAAACCTGATTCCTCAGACAGAGCTATGGAGCAACTATCTGCAATAGTGTCCCATTTACTAAAGCCTTCTTGGAACCATACTAAGTTCATGAATGAACTATATGATTCAACACCTTTGTCTTTGTCACTTCTAAAGTGGCAACATACTTCGCCTTTGTTATAGAATTCGCCACAGTAACTTGTTTGGAACAATTTCCAACTAACTACACCACCATACTGTGTGTTACACAAAGCCCTCAATTTAAATCAAAAATTGCATGGAGAAATGATGAAGATTGTATCAATGTAACCTTTTACAAAAAACTCTTCATGATCTCCACTTGCGAGAGAACATGTCATCGGTGCTACTTTAGTACTCAATGATCTTTTTTCACTGTTGTCTCATGATCAGTACTTTTGATCACTTTGGTATCTATACTCGCAACATCTTGGGAGTATTGGACATATCTAGTTGTTTTACATACCATGGAATACATGATTAATGCAAACACAGGAGCGTGTGGAATATCCATCATGTATTTTGCTCATCAGTGTTTTGGGACACCGATTCTTGCAAAAACTCTTTCCATGTGACTTTGGCAAGACCCCTTGTCGTTCTTAGTGCTAAATGGTTTTAGCATCTTGTCAATATGTATTTTTGCTCGGCCCCATTAGGTAAATCTATCTCCATAGATCATTATGCCTAATATCAAGGCTATTTAGCCCAAGCACTTCATCGGAAAACTATTTTCAAATGAAGTCCTAATTCGTGTCAAGAAATTTATTTCTAATTAACAATGTCTCAAGCACACAAGGTTTTCAGAAATATTATTATGCTCCCACTTACTTTCTTGAAACCACAGGCATCTTCATTACACATTGATGAAGTCAAACCCCTTTGACCATTCCATCAGAAACAAAGATTCCAACTCCATTTTGCTCTCTTCTGTCCATTGCTGGAACTCTGAAGCTAGCATACTAACTAGCATCCTCTGGACCGACAAAATACTTTGGATTGTATCACATACAAGTCCTAGGTTGTATTTCCATTTCATGGAAATTCCTTTGCCATCCATGTTTCATATCTCATGTTTGAAATATGTATTAATTGCTGGTTTTACCCAAACCGACTTTAAGCATTGCTACGGTGAGACAATCTCATTTTAGTCAACTCCTTCAACTTGTTATTGCAATAGGTAGAGCTTAATGGATAAAACATTTTTATCCGTATCAGTGTATAGTCCCATTACAATCCGTTAGACTCTAAGTCTTTCAGAGGGTTTATCAAGATTTAAATCTTGAATCATTTATGGAAACTATCTCGGATTATATTGGCCTTTAGCCAATTCCAGAGTCAGGGCCCATCAACACTTCCTTGTGTATCATAGGTATACTGTTGTCTAACAACAATATCTCGTTTGCGCACCTGAGAGGTTTGCACGAGCTTTGCCTACGTTGCTTAGCTGCAAGTTCGACCGAAGTCCATACATCTCATGTAGAGGCTTCCATATCAGTCGTAGTAGGAAAGTCTGGAATCACTTCCAAGGTTCCTTTCCTTTGACCTGATGACGAAGATACTTGTTATCTCGTTGAGTTGCACTATCCTCCCACTCACCCTTTTGCAAGAACTATTATCTTTAAAAGCATACCAATTTATGGCAACATCCTTTGCCTCGATATAGTGGTGGGGGAATACCCAATGACTTGGGATAACTTACAAAATAGCACTTGTCTGATTTGGAATATGTTTGTAACCTTTTACACAAGCTCCATATTCCAAATGTTAAGAAAAGATATAACATGGTTGGGCGTACCATACCATGCCATCATTTCAACAGGCCTGATGGAGCTCTTTTCAATGTAAAAGTTGCAGTCTCTAAAGCATTACTCTTTAAAAGTGATAATGGCAATTTTATTTCTGTCATCATTGATCTTACCATGTCATAAATGGTTTGATTACATCTTCACAGACATTCCACTCATAGTGGTGGTCCGGGAGGTGTAAGTTATGAAACTCTTTTCAAAACTCATTAGACATTCGCTAAACTTGTAACTCAAATATTCCTTTCTCCAATCAAATTGCAGAAACATAATTTTATTGTTACAATAACTTCTACTTCATTTCTGAAAACCTTTCGAATGATTTCAAAAGATCCAGACTTACGTATCATCAAGCAAATATCCATATATCTACTTGAGTCATTTCTGAAGATAGATAAATCCACTACTTGCAACAAAATTTATTGAACTACACACATCAAAATGTATGATGACCAATAAGTTTGTTGCTCATTCCTTATGGCCTGTGAACGGTATTTCAGTCACTTCACTTTTTGGAAGAAAGTTGCATTTGTCAGATGATTCAAAGTCAAATGACTTCAAAATCCATCATATTTTTATGTGCGGGTTTCTCCAATGTGACCAAATGCAGTGCCACACATGTGTAGTATTCTCATAGTCTTGCGACATTTAGCGTCAGTGTTATGGATGTATCATTTTACCATCAATATTCATAACATACATCCCATCTTGGATGGAAGCATGGCCTTCATGTTATTCATAATACTGAACAACAATTGTTCTTTTATGAACAACCCTTTTGCAATAAACATTGTGCAATGGGCTAGAGTGTATGAAACTCTAAAATGAATTATGAAAGTTAACACAGAGGTGATATATTAATATCATTATTCATAACATACATATCATTCATAATGAAAGTATGGCCCTTATGTTTATTCATAATATTAAACATCAAAATTTCTCTTATGAACAACCTTCTTGCAAGATACCTTATGCAAGGGCTAGAGTGTATGAAACTCTAAAATGAATTATGAAAGAAAATACATAGGTAATACACCGATGGAAGGTATAGTAACTTTTACTATGTTCCCAACACGTATTAAAACTTCATTCCTGGCAAGTCTTTTTAGGCCATAGTAGCTCTTACATCGATTCACAACAGAACGCAATCGAGAAGGTATCTTTGTGATTAACTCACAATACCCAAGAATTAGTGATTAACATGTTTAAACATAATTCCCAAGAACTATATCTTTGACCAGCCTTCTGTACATCAAAAACTTGTATGACATTCATACATGAGCTGGATATTCCAGTCTTCTTTCTTTCTGCCTTTATACATCTAATAGTTTAACTTTTAGTATTTCTCCTACTCTTAGAAGAAGCACCCAACTTAAGAGTGGCATTCAGCCCTGGACATCCTAGGGGTGAAAGTCTCACTAACACCCTTTTGGACATTCCCTTTCTCTTCAAGTTGTTGTTTTATTCACCTTCCATCGTATGACAGGTATTCTTCTGGATCCCTCTCTTATCAGTCTAATGCAGAGTAAAGACCTTTACTAATAGTTTGCAAACAAACATCACTTTGGATATTTCATATCTTTTAGCCATTGTTTGTATTTGAAAATTAATTTTCAGTTCCATGAATATCACATAACTATCCCAAAACTTTCAAAGTTCGGGTTTCATGGAAGCAAACATATTGCACTTGACCGTAATGGAATTCTAGCTTTTGGATCGAAGGACGAGAGTCTCATCATCCATAGCATTTAGCGGGACTCTTTGAGGAAAATCCTCACATTACGTTACCAACCGTAATGTTTTAACCAGATATTTAACAGCTATTCAATTTTAACAGGGAAGGTGGAAACACGAGCCATTATTCTACAACTATTATGCAATTTTCACTTAGACAACATTCATAATTAATTGCACTGAGAATTAAACAAGTTAATTCTATAGTGCGCTCCCACTCAAATCAATATCTCTCATAATTGATTGTGAGTGATTCAAGATCCATATTACAATTCAACGCCAAGGATGCATCCATCTCAAGTGACGAGAATTGCAACCGGTAGGCCAACTTGCAAATCACATCCTTATGTGACTCCTGTTCATCTTTTGATGCGCATGTTCCGAGCTCATGACTTTCATTCATGAACGTCAAGACAACCAAGTGATCTTGTTGTGAGGTCTCAACTCACTCGCCTCACACTTATCTAATCATCCGTACCCATGCATCCATGTGATACCCCGAAGAGATAGCTGTCGTGACGGTGCTACACTTGGGAGAACACTAACTACTTGATATTTTAAGTGAGAGATCACCCTAATAAAAAGCGACTACTGCGCAATCAAGAAGGCTGCATCATAAGGGATAAACATTTTAGGCAATTCATAATAGCATGATATGGTATAGCCCTTTCTGACAGAGAAGTCTTTCATTTCTTCGTCTTCGGCATTTGCGCCGGTGTTCACCTTCACGAAGATTGCCACCACCTTGTCGATGCACCAGATAATATTTCTATCTCTATAGCTAATAAAATAAGTGCATTACTTATGGTTGACACGCAGGTCATTAAAGTGACAATCATATGGCTCCAGCCATCATGCCAAATCATGACACGCGGGTCATGTTAATCAATTTACATCATATAGTCATCTCATACATAATCAAATTATTATGAGCACTGCTATACCACATCACATGCACATGCAAAACCCTCCTACAAAACCAAGTTAGACGTATCTAATCGGTTCATGCAAAAACTTGTTTTTCATGGCTTCTAAGGTTTCGAAACAAACTGAAGCTACCAACGTCCAACATCAACTATGATAATTCAAGTCGCTAGATTAACTTTGCGGGGTGTATGAAGCACGAGATAATAAAATCTGGAACCCCATACTAAACTTCGTCATACGCATGACCCCCGTGCAGATCATATCTACATTGCCCTTTCGCCTGCGAAAGATCCATCTTTATTTAACTATTGTGGAACCCAAAGAACTATTAGCACTTTGTTGATCTGTCAATCAGCATACTCAAGAGCAGCATGAAAGGATCGCGGATTGCCAGAAATTTGTGAGATTCCACCATGCCATCAAGATCAGGATTATGCAAATTCAAGGGAAGCAACAAGAACATTGGGTAACAGATTACCCGCACAAATGATTTTTAGTAATAGAACTCATCTGTTACCTAATTATTTTGTGCAACACCCATACATCTCTATGTATTCTAGATCGCAACTTGCATCTACGCATAGCACGGCTCATGATGCCACTGTAGGGGAACCCAACAGAAAACAAAAATTGTCCGACTTATGCACCAGCTCAGGACCACTATGGAGACTGCATACAAGGTTTGATCTTTTTCGTTACCGACTCATAGCGCAGGGGGAAGTAGAGTCGATGACAATCGGCGGTGCAGATCCCCGCAACTAGGATTTACAACCTCCCAACCGCGAGGATGTATGCCCTCATCTACCCCTCGGACAGTCCCGGATGGTGCGCGGACAGCCCTTCGGGAGGACCTTTGAAACTCGGACGGTCACTCGGACAGCCCTTCGGGAGGACATTCGAAACTCGAACGGTCACACGGACAGCCCTTCGGGAGGCACTCTCAAACTAAGACCGAAACTACGATCCCTCTACAGAGTTGCACACATACAGTGTCATCTATCCGGCAGGGCTTTGCCGTCCAGAACTAGTTCCCACCGGAACCTAGACAGCCTTTCTGCTCTATGAAACTATTTTGCGGGGAGGGAGAGAGAAGCCAGATCATTGCAATGGCACGTTATGTGAGAAAGAGTGGGTCTTTAGGCAGCCCCCTCCACCCCTATTTATAGGCCAAGCCCAAGGGTGGCGTCTCCAAGAAGACAAGGGGATAATACCAAAAGGTCCTCAAGGTGGCTTCTCCAAGAAGCCAAGCAAAAAGCACTTTCACTATTCATGATGACATTTTCAGCGTCCGTTCGAACCGAAAATAATTATGTGGGCCTAGAACATTTCAAGTACCCACTAAAATAATTTTCTACGTGTTCCAAAACAATTTCGGATTAGTGATTTTCATCTGCGAAAAGCAAACAAGAAAGCGTTTTCACTATTTATGAAGACAATTTTTCGCGTCCATTAAATCCGAAAATATTTCTGCGGGTCTTAGAATAATTCCAGTACCCACTAAAATGATTTTGGATTTATTCCGAAACAATTTCGGATTAGTGAATTTCATCTGCGAAAAGCAACCAAAGCGGTACCGGCAGCTCCGGAACATTTCCGGTTTCTATCCTGAAAATTCCCAAAAGTTTCTAGAATAATTCTGGCACCCTCCAAGAATTAGGCGTGTCCCGAAACCAATTTGACTTAATGGTATACCCCGAAACAACTTTTCGATTTTACGAAACTATTTCGCTATTCTCTCTCCGTGAAACTTTTCCGCTGTCCGAAACTTTTCCGGCAATTTTCTCTCAGACTCCCTGTCTAGTATTCAGCAGATAGATGACCCTTAAGCATGTGACCCTATAGGTTCAGTGAAGCATAGACATGACCGGAACATTTTCCGATCAATGATCAACATCGAAGCCGTGGACACCCATATTGACTCCTATACCCACACGAATGAATATTCGAGTGAACCTCCAGTTGCCGTGTGCTATTCCTATTGCTTCGCCATATGTTACAAATACCTGAGGTGAGATTTACTTGCATCCCCATGTATCAACAACTTGTCCACTATGCTAGTTACCTTGTTACCGGTTTTGTTCTCTTTTCTCGTTTCCATGTTCTAGCATCCCTGTGATGAAATCACACTGTGTCTGGCCAGACGATGATGGATACCGTAACACTGAGAGGGCCCGAGAATATCTCTCCATCATCGGAGGAGCAAATCCCAATCTTGAGCAATCAAGTTACTTGACACACTTTTCCATGAACCTATAAGCCGCCGTAATAGCCACTCATTTATGGATGACGTTTAACAAACCCCAAAGTTTATGAAGCAAGTATGAAGAAACTCGATACTCTCCTAGTCTAAGGTATTATGCAAACATTAACCATCTCTGTGTTATTAACCATAAACTTGCGACGAATGTATCTCATAGCATAACATCAATTCGGGTCGACTCAACACAAGTGTTATCCTAACATTGTGCCCTCAAAGTTGTCGGCATAGTCATGCCCATGATCAGGAAAACAGAACCATCATGCAACACATGAGCTAATCTTAGAGGCGAGACTAGGAATGCATTTTACCGCTTATTATTCCACACGTGGATATGAGTCTTCCTCTGAGCCTCGTGTTATTGCAGACTCGAGAACCATAGCAGTTGTAGCATGGAACATAAACATAATTATGAACTTGGAGATAAATAATATCATTTATTATTGCCTCTAGGGCATATCTCCTACACGCCGCCTACCCACTCGTTGACTTGAAGATACTCTATTGGTGATCGGAGGGGTGAGCCTACTGGATATGGAATTTAGCAAGGAGTTCACCTTTGAGTTCGTCATTCAGTCCCATGGCTACACCAAGTTGAATGTGATGTACACCAACGATCCGGACTCGGTCAATCTCTGCCTCGTCGAGTTCAAGCAGTACCTACAAACTGGTGCGCGTCGGTGCTTTACAAACAGTTTTTAACCCCTTTCCGCGACGGCATTTGGAACCATCGCCTAGTGAGTGACGGCGATAGGGGTGTCCTTCCCACACGACCCAGAAACCGTCAGGGATAGGGAGCCTTGATGCATACAGTTGTCCCTATATAACCGTTTCTGATATCTCAAATATCCCAAATGCTTCATCCTTGCTACTCGTTTATGCTCGCATTGCCATCGTAGTCAGAGCTTTGTGGTTTTACCTAAAACCAAGCAGATTCCAGGTACGGGAGTTTTCCAGGAAGATTCCAGGCACGGGAGTTTTACGATGCCTGGCACATCACAAATAGTTCATGATTATAAACCGTGTATGATAGGTAGAAAATCACACACATTTAGTTTTCCCGCACCGTATGTGATAGTGTCTGACATCACACACGCTTTGCAAATGGCAACTGTGTGCATTATTACACATGTTTCCTCTCCGTGAACCATGTCGGATTATGATGTATATCGTACATGTTGTGCTTTATTAACTGTGTGCGCCTTAATGAACGGCTGAGCATAATTTCACCCTAATTTAATTGCTGCTATTTAAAATTGTATCTAATTTGAATTTGAAAGTATGTTATAGCTTTCTTCATATCCATCAGGTTCAAACAACCAATGAATTATTCGATTCATGGGTACATATGTTTAAGAATTATATAAGCACTAAATAAAGAATGATGAACCAGGGTTCTATACTTGTACTATTATAGATGGTAAAGAAAGAAGCGATAGACATTCCGGTTTCTGAACAAGGTGAAGCGGAATGGCCCTATTGTGCTCTCCTGGATGCAGAAGGCATGCAGGACTCTAGTCCAACCCTTGTGATGGCTAGCCACCAATCATGTAGTTTGAGAGGTAATCTTGAGTAAACTGCTTCAGGATCCACTTCAAAAGAAAAAAGATTCAGACATTGTCATCTAACACAACTCATTACGGGCAGTAAAAAGAAGGCTACAGGGTTCTTACTTACCATCTTGCAGTTCACTGCTGTCTAGTATAAAGTGTAAACAAATAGTTCGATTGACGTCTTTGGACCCATTTTAATAACAATCTTTATTAGTTTCCTCACTTGATGCTGGTTCATGAATATCTCATGTCCCCAGAAAGGGTCGAAGTGTGGAACTTTGGCAATGATATATGTACCTAAAAGCACCAAGTTAATATTAGAAGCTAAACAACAATTGAAAAATGATGTAGTACAACACTCCCTCCATCCCATTATATAAGATTTTATTACATGTATATCTAGACATCATCAGAATATTAAGGTAACACTCTTCCTTGTTGCTATGTAGCCTCAGATATATTAAATATGGCCCTAGTTAACCTACTGATAAATGGGTTACAGATATATTCAGTGAAATGTCTGATTCGATGATTAATCCCTTATCAGCCCTAGGCTATATAGTACCAGCTACCGATATCCTGAACAGTGAGTACACATAAGCAATGCGATGAAACTAACCTCGATGGAAAACAACATTGTTCTCAATATTGTCCTACATGAGTACATATAAAGGCATGTTATGCACAACATGCTAAACATCAACCAAATATATCCATGGTAGACAACATAATCTACAAATGATAGCATCAGTGTGTAGGCTTAAGCATGCTAGTTAAGCAAAACAAGAAGTGGAAACGTGTGTTAACTGCATCAGGCATAACATTTAAAAACAAGCAAATAGTCATTCAAATCGGTGCTGTGCAGGTCTAAAGTACACTAGTTATTGTTAAAAAGGTGAAAAGGCATGTTAACTGCAATATCCTTAACAGCAACCAAATATCGTAATTCATAGTGGTATTGTTGAAACTGTTATTGATGAAATTGAACTGCACGGCAAATAGTTGCACATATAGAGTATCACATTGTGAAGAACTGAATAAACAAGTAATAAGGCCATCTCTAGCCGATCCTTTAAAAGTTAAAGGACTAAAACCCTTAGTGGATATATATACTCCAGCAATTTTTGGGCTTTTCTAGTCGATCCCCTATACTTAACGTTGTAAGCTTCAATTTGATCAAGTTCAAAGCAGGTTCAACCGAAAGTAGCATGCATTCAAACATAAACATAGATAGTTTTGCATAACCGAACATAAAACATAAATTTAAACTAAGCTAAACTACTTTCAGTTGAAGTAGAGGTCGAGCCAATCCTTCCTCGTCATGTACGGTGTGCCGCGAGCTGGGTCCAGGCCGGTGCCGTCGTCGAGGTCGTTGGGGAAGGCACTCCTCCACTCGTCGACGTCGATCTCCTCGTCCTCGGGGCCCACCTCAATGCCCTCCACGCCATCGTCACCACTGCCTTTGACCTCGTCATCGGAGGAGAGCGTGACATAACCTCGCCGCCCTCTGTGCCATAGTCCTCGCCGCCTTCGACCTCATCATCAGAGGAGAGCTCTAACCTCGCCGCCCTCCGCGCCAGCAAAGATTGCCCGCTCCGCCTCCACGAGCTCCGGGTGCTGCCGGCGAAGCTCTTGCATGTAGGCCTCGTTGGCAGCCTCGGCCTCGAGGCACTCCCACGCCTCGCGGTCCTCCCGCGCCATAGTCGAGCACACCACCCCTGGCTCCGGTGGAACGAGGTTGACGAAACGTGTGCCGAAGGGGAAATTGAGCCTAGCCACCGTGCCGTGGTAGCGGACCAGCCAGCGGTCATACTCCATGGCCGCGAGCTCGGTCGTGTGAAGCTACCGAGCCACCGGCAGGGGGGGGG
>NW_024118650.1:0-10195 GCF_003073215.2 Triticum urartu
TGCAAATAACCAACGATAGAGAAATTGAACATCACTCTTTTCTTTGCATGATTTCCCAGCAACTTAGAAAGAAAATAGTTCTTGTAACAAATTATGTTTCATCATTTTGAGAAATCGCAAAAAGCCTCGCTTATCGATGCATTGATGACAAATAGAAAAAAGTTATTTACAAGCCTACGAGTAGGCCAACGAATGATCTTCTATCTGTAATGCCGAAAATGAAGCACCCAACCCATTCAAATTTGCTGATATAGTATTGTTTTTCAGATAGTAATCAGGACCTCTCATAGTGAACAGCAGCATTATAATGAACTCTGCCATTCTGTCAAAGAAAGGTGTCTCTGTAAATAAGTGAAGCAAGAACTAGCATGACCAATACCTGCCCATCCAATATGATGCAAAGGCCATCCACGGGTTCACCTTCACGGGCGACATAATCACCAGGTTCTGCAAAATACCACCATGAAAACAAGATGCATAAATCAACTTGACCCCACACCACAATCAATGAATACAAAATCACCACCACTCCAGGTAAGCGCATACACCGAAGAGTCAAGGGCTAAACAACATCTAGTTAATAGGTACGCACTGAAATGCAGCGCCCAGTTTTTTAGCAGCCTAATTTGCATGCAGTTGCTCTCGATGGTTAAAATTTTCTATTTATGCAGATCGCAACGCCAGTGCAGAATCATGAGATGCATACAGAATCATGTGCGCGGTTTGAAGTACAGTGAACTAATACAAATCATGGGAGTCACATCAGACATCACTGACCGACACAGAGAGCATCCTTCAGTACAGAGTACTCTGAACTGAGGCAAGCCAGATTTAGGCTGCGCTCGCCTGAACCAGGCAAGCCCGGTGGGCCGACCGGTCGATCTAGGGGGCGCTACAGCACAAGGACGGGGGGCGGCGCGCGCGACTCACCGTAGTGCTTGACCTGGACGGCCTCGGCGATCCTGCGGATGGAGGAGCCGGGGAGGCACTGCAGGAGCGGCACCTGGCCCAGGAACTCCGTCACTGCACACCAACGGGAATCGTCCCCAGAATTAGCCACAGTCGCTCCCAAATCCGGCAGGCTCGCCGCTGCCTTACCTTGTTCCCGGTCCATCGGCGGAGGCGTCGGCGGCGCTCGGCGGGTGGGAGGGGGGCAGCAGCAGCAGCACCGGGGCAGCGAGGCAGCTGCGGTTCCGGGAAGGCGGACAATAAATAAAAATCTCGAATTTAAAAGCGATTGGGATTTGGCAGGGTCGGGAATTTGTGGGGAGGACGAGGCGAGAGGAACGTATACCTGCTCGGGTTTTTTTATATATTTTTTCCACACGTGAGAGGTGTGGACGCGTGACGGGGCTGGAGTCGCTGGAGTGCTCTCTCAGTGGCGTGTGGGCCAGAGGACAAAATATATGTGGGGTAGCCGAGATGTCGACGACAAACGGTTGCCCACGCTGACCCGAATTGATGATGGGGAATCGTTATGCATGTGCGCTTTACTGGAATGCTTGTCTCGTCGGGCATCTCTTCAACCGTTTGATGCTCGTATAATCACACTATTAGGACATCTCCAACGATAATCCGTAAAAAACAATCCGTATCTGTCCGCGGATAGGGGATCAGTCCATGGATACAGATGCGGAAGGCTGCATCCAATAATATTCATATATATTTGGGCAACAATACGAAAAAACCAGACGAAATTCATTCAAACTGGATAGATTTTATTCAAATTCAAATATAATTCACATAAACAGATGATATTTCGACCGTTTTACTAAAACTATATTAAAAAACACTAAACTCTATATTGAACGATCACCTCGTAAGCATGACCACCCTGTCCTGCCGCACGGCCGTTGGCGTCCATGCCGCCATTGTCGTCCCTCCAGTAGCGTAAGGATGCCAAAGGGCCGCAATAGCCTTGTTCGACAGCTATCTGACGCTCGCGTAGGGCTTAAATAGGCGCAGCCAAGCCAGGCGGAGGGGCGGCTAGCCCGCTTCAATGCGGCCCATCTGCCGGAGTTGGTTTCTCAGGACGCTACGAAGCCCGAGAGGTCGCGTCCGTCTGCGCCGCCTTCCCGTCCGGTCAATCACGAGCATCAATGCTGGCCGCTGCATGTTGTGAGCCGGCATGAAATGCGACGCGACAAGCGACGTGACGTATGGGGTGGGCCAGGGCGGTCATACGTGGGCTTGGAAATGGTCCGGGCGCCCGCAAAGCCCCCACGTTTGTCTCTAGTTTGTGGGAGAAAACACATCCGGATCTCTCGGCAGGGCGATACAGGCCCGCGTTGGATGGCTTCCGTCATCCGGTCAGCCGTCAGCGTGGTCCGGACGTATGCAGGCGGTTTGAGGGTCGGTGTTGAAGATTCCCTTACTCCTTCCGTAACAATCATTCAGTCGTGCAAGTGAAAGGCAATAATGATGATATTCGATGAGCTAGCCATGGCAAGGAGAAACTGGTATGAAATCGACTTGTCTTGTCTGTGTAAATATGTTTAACCTAGTGCCCATGATTCAGGCCGTTATGATTAAACATGTTTGCAATGACAATTAGAGATTATAGTTTCTCATGCTATGCATAAGTAGCTGGGAGTTCATAATGATTTATCTTGGATATCAAAATAGCGTTAGAATCATTGCGATATGGTATAATAACATGGTATCCTATGAATGTTCGAGTGGCTTGACTTGGTACATGTTCATGCATGTAGTTGAATCAAAACCAACATAGCCTCTATAATGTTCATGTTCATGGTGTTCATATCCTACTCATGCTAGTGTCCAATGTTACTTATGCATAATGCCTGGTCATGATCGTTGTTGCTCTCTAGTTGTCCGCTTCCCAATCTTAAAGTTGCTAGCCTTTGAGTGGGGATTCTGCTTGTACATCAAAAACCTTGAACCCAAAGTTATTCCAGATGAGTCCACCATACCTACCTATATACGGTATTACCCTGCCGTCCTAAGTAAATTTGCATGTGCCACCTCTAAAAACTTCTAGAAAAATTATCAGTTTTGTGTGTCTGGATCGTTCATGGAACGACAAGAGGTGGTCGATATCTTTCGTGCTAACCATGTTATCCTCAAATCGAGTGTTTATTCACTCACCATCAAACGAGGAAATGGGCGGTAATGGGGATTTCCAGTCCCTAACTCAAAAATGCAAATATTAAACGAAACTCCCCCGGGACTGTTGTTGGTTTGGACGGCACCCGTTGTTTCGGACAAGCCGTGGAATGTGATTGTTGGTGGAGGGGGAGTAAACCTTTACTTTTATCGTACTTTTATCGCTTGGGAACCGCTACTAGCATGCTTAGCATGAAAGATGTTGATAACTGATGGTCGTGAAGTGAATGAGAAGTGTGCATGTCTCAAAATCTCATTTATCTCTGTTTTAAAAATTGAGCTCTGGCACCTCTGCAAATCACTGTTTTCCTCTGCGAAGGGACTATCTATTTACTTTTATATTGTGTCATCACCTTCTATAGACAAGCGCCAGAAACTGAGTAGAGCATAGCGGTCATGATTTATGCATTGTGTGTAGCTAATGTTGGGTGCATCATGAATGGATTTTTTCTACCATGAATTACAATGTTTAGTCGCTGCTTGAACTTCGGAGGTGCTCTGCATTTATGTTTTGCGGTCTCAGAAAGGGCTAGCGAGATACCATTATTGTCATGTTATATCATGATTGTTTTGACAACGTGTTGCTGTTTGAGATATCTTATTATTGCTCGCTAGTTGATTGTGTCATTGATACGAATCATTATAATCTTTAAGAGTTATTGTCGACATGGTTAGTTATAATGCTGGCTGAAAATCTGGGTGCTGTTTAAGCTTATTTGTGCAAACAAGAGCAAAAGAGTTCGTAAAAGTTTTTTTTCTCACTTTCAGTTTATCAACTGAATTGCTTGAGGACAAGCAATGGTTTAAGCTTGGGGGAGTTGATACGTCTCTAACGTATCTACTTTTTCTCACGGTTTTCCTCTTGTTTTGGATTCTAATTTGCATGGCTTGAATGAAACTAACTCAGGACTGACGATGTTTTTAGCAGAACTACCATGGTATTGTTTTTGTGCAGAAAAAAAAATTCTCGGAATGGAACGGAACTTTTTGAGGATTTTTTATATCAATAAACAGAATTTCTGGAGCTAAGACCTGCCGGAGAGGGGCACCTGGGTGGGCACAACCCACCAGGGCGCGCCCCCCTCTCCTGGCACGCCCAGGTGGGTTGTACCCACCTGGTGGCCCCACTGATGACCCCCTGATACTATAAATTCATATTATTTCAGCAGAAAAAAATCAGGGAGAAAGAATTATCGCAATCCACGAGACGGAGCTGCCGCCAAGCCCCGTTCTTCCTCGAGAGGGCAGATCTGGAGTCCGTTTGGGGCTTCGGAGAGGGGGATCTTCGATCTTCGTCATCACCAACCTATCTCCATCGCCAATTCCATGATGCTCCCCACCGGGAGTGAGTAATCCCTTCGTAGGATCGCTGGTCGGTGAGGTGGATGAGGTTCATCATGTAATCGAGTTAGTTTTGCTAGGACCCGATCCCTAGTATCCACTATGTTCTTAGATTGATGTTTCTATGACTTTGCCATGCTTAATGCTTGTCACTTTGGGCCGGGGTGCCATGATTTCAGATCTGAACCTTTATTGAATTCATCATTATATCCATGTGTTAGATCCGATCTTGCAAGTTATAGTCACCTACTACGGTTATGATCCGCCAACCCCGGAGTGATAACAACCGGGCCCACTCCCGGTGATGACCGTAGTTTGAGGAGTTCATGTATTAACTATGTGTTAATGCTTTGTTCCGGTTCTCTATTAAAAGGAGGCCTTAATATCCCTTAGTTTCCAATATGGACCCCGCTGCCACGGGAGGATAGGACAAAAGATGTCATGCATGTTCTTTTAATAAAGCACGTATGACTATTTACGGAATACATGCCTACATTATATCGATGAACTGGAGCTAGTGCCGTATCGCCCTAGGTTATAATTGTCACATGATGAATATCATCCAACAAGTCACCGATCCAATGCCTACGAATTTATCCTTATTGGTTTTGCTGCATTACTACTGTTATCATCACTCTTACACTTGCTACAAATTACTACTATCACTATTACTGTTACCGTTGCTGCTGTCACTACTATCAAAACTATCAGATTACTGTGCTACTGATTACTTGCTGCAGATAATTAATCTCCAGGTGTGGTTGAATTGACAACTCAGCTGCTAATACCTTCAAATATTCTTTGGCTCCCCTTGTGTCGAATCTATAAATTTGGGTTGAATACTCTACCCTCGAAAACTGTTGTGATCCCCTATACTTGTGGGTTATCATCGAGGACGTCCACTGTCCTACTCCTCAGCCGGAGGATCATAATCGTGATAAGGATCCTGGCTTTTGTGAGGATCCGCATATATATATATATAATTTGATGATGGGGTATTCTATCAGGCGAGCCATGATGGTTCGGAAGTGGCCATTATCGCCGACTACCCTCGCCTTTACCATTCTGCATTGTGAGTATCCAGAGGCTTCCTAAGAAGAGATCCTCATTTGTATCCTTTCCTGTTGTACTAATCTGGATTTCATCAGGATCGGCGTTCCAAGGACCGTAACTCTTTGAGGACGTCCCCCACGCAAGGCCATCATTCAAAACGAAAAGTAGCCAGGAGTACCGCGGAGGCTTCACAGTCTTCCAAGAGGTATTTGTACTTAATGCATGCCTAGGCACGAGTCTGGATTGTTTAAGGGTTTCTCCTTTATCTTTTAGGAGGAGTACACGACAAATGGTGGGAAAGCGCCCAGTTAGCCAAATTGCCACTAATCCGGTGCCAAACATGCCAATTAGGACACGAGCAAATGTCGCGCCCGTTCCGCCTCCTCAAGTGGATTCGGATGACGTGTCGGTCACAAATTCCGAAGTGGAGAGCGTGATGAATCACCGTTGCTTGAAGGAAGCCATGCGTACTCCGGCCTTGTCCGAACAAGAGTTCACCGCACTGAATTCGACAGATGCCTATATCCGGGCCGCTCGAGAAGGCCTTGCCGGAATTATTGAGCTGTTCTCAAAGAAAGTGCAATTTGACACAATTTAACATGGTCATATACCCGTAGCCCCCAAGATTTGAAGCAGTTGGCCCAACTGACTGAAGGATTGTTATATCGCCAGGTACTCACGGAGAATAATAACACATTGTCCAAGGAGCTTGTGTTGGAGAACACAGTATTTTAAAAAAATTCCTACGATCACGCAAGATCTATCCAGGAGATGCATAGCAACGAGAGGGGGAGAGTATGTCTACGTACCCTCGTAGACCGAAAGCGGAAGCATTACGAAACACGGTTGATGTAGTCGAACGTCTTCGCGATCCAACCGATCAAGTACCGAACACACGGCACCTCCGTAATCTGCACACGTTCAGCTCGGTGACATACCTCGCACTCTTGATCCAATTGAGGCTGAGGGAGAGTTTCGTCAGCACGACGGCGTGATGACGGTGATGATGAAGTTACCGACGCAGGGCTTTGCCTAAGCACTACAACAATATGACCGAGGTGGAATTCTGTGGAGGGGGGCACCGCACACGGCTAAACAATCAACTTGTGTGTCTATGGGGTGCCCCCCTTCCCCGTATATAAAGGGGGGAGGAGGAGAGGGTCGGCCCTCATAGGGCGCGCCCAAGGGGGGAGTCCTACTCCCAGTAGGATTAGGTTTCCCCCCTTCCTAGTTGGAGTAGGAGAAGAAGGAAGAGGGAGAGAGAGGGAAGGAAAGGCCGCCCCACCCACCCAATTCGGATTGGGCTTGGGGGGCACCCTCCACCTGGCCGCCTCCTCCTCTATCCCACTAAGGCCCAATAAGACACATTGACTCCCGGGGGGTTCCGGTAACCCCCCGGTACTCCGGTAAATGCCCGAATTCATCCAAAACCATTCCGATGTCCAAACATAGCCTTCCAATATATCGATATTTATGTCTCGACCATTTCCAGACTCCTCGTCATGTCCGTGATCACATCCGGGACTCCGAATCGTTATCACATTCGGGACTCCGAACTGCCTTCAGTACATCAAAACACATAAACTCATAATACCGATCGTCATTGAACGTTAAGCGTGCGGAAGTTAAGCATGCGGACCCTACGGGTTCGAGAACTATGTAGACATAACCGAGACTAATAACCAATAGCGGAACCTGGATGCTCATATTGGTTCCTACGTATTCTACAAAGATCTTTATCGGTCAAATCGCATAACAACATACGTTGTTCCCTTTGTCATTGGTATGTTACTTGCCCGAGATTCGATCGTCGGCATCTCAATACCTAGTTCAATCTCGTTACCGCCAAGTCTCTTTACTCGTTCCGTAATGCATCATCTCGTAACTAACTCATTAGTCACATTGCTTGCAAGGCTTATAGTGATGTGCATTACCGAGAGGGCCCAGAGATACCTCTCTGACAATCAGAGTGACAAATCCTAATCTCGATCTATGCCAACTCAACAAACACCATCGAAGACACCTGTAGAGCATCTTTATAGTCACTCAGTTATGTTGTGATGTTTGATAGCACACTAAGTGTTCCTCCAGTATTCGAGAGTTGCATAATCTCGTAGTCACAGAAACATGTGTGAGTCATGGAGAAAGCAATAGCAATAAACTAAACGATCATAGTGCTAAGTTAACGGATGGGTCAAGTCAATCACATCATTCTCTAATGATGTGATCTCGTTCATCAAATGACAACTCTTGTCCATGGCTAGTAAACTTGGCCATCTTTGATTAACGAGCTAGTCAAGTAGAGGCATACTAGTGACACTCTATTTGTCTATGTATTCACACATGTATTAAGTTTCTGGTTAATAGAATTCTAGCATGAATAATGAACATTTATCATGATATATGGAAATATAAACAACAGCATTATTATTGCCTCTAGCGCATATTTCCTTCACTAGTGTCGTCCCCTTCTTGAAGGCGTCTGTCGCGGGTACTCTTTGTTCGCCGTGATGCTCCGTTGGAAACCATGATCCTCGAATTTGGCAGTTGCGGTGCTCCGGTGTCGTTCCCTTCCTAGAGCCCATGGTTCGTCATGCACAACTTCGTCTCATCATTGTGGCTTGTTCACGGATGAGGGCCCCGACGACTCCATTGTGATGCTTATTGCTTTCTTATTGTGGACTTGGAGTCGGTTGGGTAGTGTGGCTGTTCTAAGCGTCTTTGTATCCTGCCTTGGACTGTGTTTGTATCAGTTGGTTCGGTTATGGTTGTGTTTTACACGAAAAAAGATAACGAACGGGCGTGCCAATGTACTAAGTACACAAAGAAAAGACATGGGGAAAATATGCATTTTTATTAATCTCGTGTCGAGAAACAAAAGTACGAAGTCCCTATGAAGAATGCGCTCCGTGGCCTGTTGGCGCGGCTTATACGACTTTGGCGATGTGAGGTTCTTGTCCACGGGGCCTCGGAAAGCTCCCGCTTAATTACGTCTGCGAGTCAAGCTCGCGAACAACCTCCGATTAAGTTGCTGCAATGGTCGTCGTCTTCTGGTCTTGTCTTCTCCGTGAGGTTGGTGTAGATGATGATGAAGTGGTAGGGGTGCGATATGACCATCGTTCCGGCTATGCTTAGCCATATCCCTTCGCCATGTCGATGTCCGATGATGAATATTTGGGCGGCCTTCGCCTCGTCGGTGCCCGGCCTGGTGATGTCCGCCTTTTCGGCGTCGGACTGGATTGCTTGACATTGCCTCGTCGGCATATCAAGTAGGATGTTTTCTACTAGTGGGTCCTCCGCACTTTGACTTGAACTTCCCCCTCGTCTTATGTGTGACGACGATGGGGTGTCGGAGAATGAGGATGAGAGCTCGCCCTTCCGGAAGACCCGTCGCTTGACGAGCTTGTCTTGTGCATGTCCATGTGGGAGGCATGCTAGTCGTGGATGGGGGGAGGCCCCGTCAGGGCCAAGCGCACCACAATTTGCTCCAATGACAACCATGGAGAGCCGACCATCGACCCGGCCGACCCCAAGATCATGGACTCCGACATGGAGTGTGAAAGGGGGAGAGGTCATCGACCTCGTTGTGGCCGAGCCTACCTCCGTCGACTCCAATGGAAAGCGTGCAGAACCGGCCATCACCGTGACAGAGCCCGAAGCTGTCTTGGATAGGTGTTGTCCCCGACTCGTAGGAGTCGAGACTACGCCAGTGAGCTGCGCCTCAGCAGCCCGACGACACCGTGTGGGATCGGTGTTGGACCTGGCGAAGGGGTCAGGTACACCGATGAGTCGCGAGTCAGAAGCCCAACGACACCGTGCGGCATCGGTGTTGGCCCCGACGGGTAGGAGTCAAGAGTATGCCAGTGAGCTGCGCAATAGCAGCCCAACGACGCGGTCTTTGACCAGTGTTGGCCTCAACGCATAGGGGCCAGGAGTACACAAGTGAGCTGCCTCTTACCAGCGCAACAACGCGACTTCCATCCGAGTTGGCCCAACACAGGGGCGGGCGGACAACCGCGACCGGCGAGGTGAGTGCCAACAGCCCGACGAGGCTGTCTTCCATCGGAGTTGGCCCTAAGGTAGGGGCCGGGTTACGCCGGCGAGATGTGTGCCAGCTGCCCGTAGACAAGCTGTCCAGCAGAGTTGGCCCAGTCGTAGGGGCTGGTGTATGCCGACAGGCTGCATGCCAGTAGCCCGACGACGCCGTCGTCCATCGGAGTCGGCCCCGACAATGGGGCCAGGTACGCCAATGAGTTGCGTGCCGGTAGGTGATCGACGCTGTATTGGATTGATGTTGACCCTGATGAAAGGGCCAGGGGTATGTCGTGAAGCTACGCGTTAGTAGCCCGACAATACCGTCTCGTATGTGTGTACGCGCCAGTAGCTTTGGTAGTTTTCGCGCTCCTCTTCTATTAGCATGGCGCTAACGAAAGTGGGGCGTGGATCCTCCTCCATCCCCAAGTTAACTTGGATGAGTTTGTCGATGGTGAGTTGCCCACCATCTTCCAACTCGCATGGTGCCGGTGTAGCCTCGAGCTCAACGCCTAGCTCGGCCGACTCCTCGTTCTAGGAATGTTGTTGGTGAAGTGTATGGCGTGTGGTGTCCGCGCCATCCCCTGTGCACACGGAGGTAGTATGGCGCGTGGCTCGTGCGGGTAAGCTGGCACAAGAGATG
>NW_024118651.1:0-10547 GCF_003073215.2 Triticum urartu
CCACTTCCTCACCCTCCTCGCTCCGCCCCGGCGTGTCCCACCCCCACGCGCACGCGCAGCCGCTCGCCGCCTCCCCGCACCACCTGCACCACCACCTCCCCACGCCGCGCCCTTCATCCTCGGCAAGCGCGTCCGCAACGACGACGGCAGCGGCAACGGCAACGGCACATCCAAAGGGAGCATGCTTCATTGTGGTCACATCCACATCCACGGACACTTCATTTTCATCTTAAACTATCTTTCTTTCTATCAACAATAATAAATTATGTGAATTTCTTCCTATCTAAAAACACCAGTTTAACTCAATTACTCTGTTATCACTTCAGTGATGATATCAATGGAGTTAAAGAAGATTGGAAAGGTTGCTGTAAAGATAGGTCAGTTTTTTTTCTATAGGAGAGAAGTATAGAGGTTTAGCCCCAATGGTTGTGGATGCTCCAAGGAACATCATCTATTGTTGACATCAGTTTTGAGATGGTTAACCACGCTCGTCGTGCGGTTTTAAGGAAGTATCCTCAGATATTCTTGCCTCTTGGGTTTTTCTTTTGCCTTTTGTGAGGATGTGTCAATGGCCGTTGGTGAATCAAGTGTATCATGGCTGGAATGGTTGAGAGCTCTACAAGCTAGGACATTCAGGTGTATACCTACAGGTGGCATAATTTACAGCTAGGTCCACACATGGCCATTACATCCCTAGCGCTCTCTATATGTTTCCCCCAGGGTACCACATGGCCATTACAGCCTGGCCACCAGTTATAAAATAAAATAAACACCCTAGTTACATCCTCCTTTGTTCTTCTCCAATGGTATATGGATTCAAGATCAGTTTACCGTGTGAGGTGAATCATAATCGGATTGCAAGGTATCGGGAAAGTTGTTGCTTCGATCGAGATGAAAGACTGTACAGCCTGTAGGCGAAACCGACTATGCTTCCTTACGATATCCACAGTCTATGGATGCATGAAACTATGTTTAACTTCTGCTACTACCATTTTGCTTGACATGTTCAAATAGGTGATCCCTTAGAGCAGTTGGCTTGTCGACTGCGATGTGTTATCAGTAGCACCAACGAAGTTGTGGTTTAGTTAGTCATGAACTCATGATACAGAACAATGCTTGTTCACCTGCAATCATAGACGTCATACTAATTCGGTCTGACAGAAGAACATCAGTGGTTGCATCTAGTCTGCAGGTTGATGGATGTTCAACTGTCGGACCATGAGGATACGATTCATTGGAAGTAAGTTGAGAATGAAGACTTTTCTGTAAAATCTATGTATCTGGACCTAATTAATTCCGGGCGGTGGTCTAGATCATTGTGCATATGGAAGATTAAAGTTTCGCTCCGAATTAAAATATTCATGTGCTCCGTTCACAAAGGAGTCATACTGATCAAAGATAACTTGCTGAAAAGAAGTTGGATTGGTAATTCCAGATGTTGCTTTTGTGATTGAAATGAAACCATTAAACACCTCTTTCTCGAGTGTCCACTTGCAAAATTATTATGGCGCACAATACATATAGCTTTTAATGTTCACCCCCCAACGAGCATCAACACGTTATTTGGTACGTGGCTTAATGGAGTGGACATACATATAGCGAAACATATTCGAATAGGGATATGCGCACTATTTTGGGTGATATGGGATACTAGAAATGATTTGATTTTTAATGGGACAAACTTCACTAATATTTTGCAGCTAATCTACAGAGCTACAACTTGGATCCATACATGGTCATTACTCACTCATGCGGACTCCAGGGAGCTTTTGATTATTGGGTGCAACCGTTGGGAGAAGGTAGCACGGGCTATCTTCATTCGATTTGGATGGCGAGCTAATAATAGGCTAGGTGTATAGGCATCATAGCCTATTTTCTACCGTCAGATGTGGCATCTTTTTTATATTATCTTTCGATTTGCACTCAGATTGTGAGCCTCTTGTGGTTCTTAGACTTTGTTACATTGCTTTTTAATAATATGGCTGCATGCATCGATTCGTGCAGAGGCCAGGGGTTTCCTCCTTTAAAAAAAAAGATAAACATCAGTCACAGAACCAGCAGTATCATCTGAGTTAAATTCATTCCCTAACACAACTGAAAGAAAAACAATCGGACACTAAGACAGTTGGAGATGATGCCTTCACACGTGGAAAATAATTACCACAGTAACAGAACACTCCAAAGTCCGCAATGTGGACAAAGTCAGCCGGAAATCAAATGGTTCTACACATCATGAACAGTTTAATCAACTCTTCTACTACCTATCAAGCGCATCAAACAACTAAACTCCTAATGCACGCGAACAAAAAAACAACAATAGGTCAGTTAGAATACATCAAACAAAGCTAGAGCCATCCTCACTCATTATAAAGCTCTAAAGATCATCGACATCTTTGTATCATTATTGCCCCGGAGGAGCAACCGTTTCGGTGGTTCGTAGAAGTGCTAGGGTCAAGCATAAGAAAAAAAATCCCATGATGACCTATGAAAGGAATCTTTTGGAATAGCAGAGGTGTAGCTGACTTGGCTAAACGTAGGTTCCTGGTTGAGACAACGATAGAACAACATTTAGATTTTATTGCGCTTCTGGAAACACGATAAGATAACTTTACCTCACGGTTCCTTGGAACTCTTTCCGGTGGAATTGATTTTGATTGGCACATCTTACCTTCTAGAGAAAGATCGGGTGGGATTTTGCTAGGGGTTAGGTGTGAAACACTTGAGGTGCTTAACGTGGTTCGGGGAGATTTTACGGTCATGTTTCGGGTGAGATCAAAATTGGATGGTTTCCCATGGTCTCTTGTGGATGTATATGGAGTAGCACAACCTGAACTTAAACCAGATTTTCTAACCAACTTAGTGCGGATCTGTGGAGATGAAAATTTGCCAATCCTAGTCGGTGGGGACTTTAATATAATTCGGAGGAGAGATGAAAAGAACAGTCACAATTTTGATGGGTGCTGGTCTATGATGTTTAACATGATTATCGAGAGTCTTAATTTGAGAGAAATTGAACTCACCGGTAGACAATTTACTTGGGCCAATACATTGCCCACTCCGACTTATGAGAAGTTGGATAGGGTACTCGCCAGTGTGGAATGGGAACAAAAGTATCCTTTGGTGTCGGTTCATGCGATGCAGAGAGCGATCTCAGACCATACACCCCTACTTGTAGACTCGGGAGAGGCTACACACGTCGTGAATAAGAACACTTTCTCTTTTGAACTAGGTTGGTTCGAGAAAGAATACATTTTGGAGACCATTGCACGCGAAAGGGAAAAAACTATTAGTGGAAGAACTAGTATTGAGTGATGGCAAAATAAGATCAGACATCTGAGACAGTTTTTGCGAGGTTGGGCCAGAAATGGGAGTGGGATTTACAAACAAGAGAAAGAACGACTCACTCAATTAATTGAGGCCCTAGATTTAAAAGCCGAAAGCAATCTCCTTATGATTAGTGAGCAAAACTTCAAGTCCGAAGCTGAGCAAGGTTTACGAGCTCTTCTTAGAGAAAAGGAGCTCAAGTGGGCACTGCGTGCTAAAGTGCTTAAGGTTGTCCAAGGAGATGACAATACACAATTCTTCCATATGATTGCGAATGGTAAACATAGGAAGAAGAAAATCATACAGCTTGAACAGGACGAGGGGACAATTGTGGGGCATGAGAATTTGAAAGATTATATCACTAATTCTATAAACAACTTTTTGGGCATCCGAATGCAAGCACGGTGGCCCTTGATTAATCTGTTTTTGGAGATATACCACAACTCCAGGCAGAGGAGAATGATATTCTATCTGCACCATTTACTAAGAAGGAGGTTCTGAATGTCATCTCACAAATAAAACCGAATAAAGCACCGGGACCAGATTTGTTTCCAGCTGAATTCTATAAGAAATGTTGGCATATTATTAACGATGATCTTGTGCCTATGTTTCATGACATCTTTAGCGGTAATCTCGAACTGTTTCATCTTAATTTTGGTTTGATTACATTTTTGCCCAAGAAAGAAGAAGCAGTTCGGATCGAACAATTTAGGCCAATATGTCTTCTTAATGTGAGTTTCAAAATTTCCACAAAGGTTGGTACCAATAGATTGACACAAATTGCTCGTTCAGTGGTACAACCGAGTCAGACAGCGTTCATGCTAGGGCGACACATACTTGAAGGGGTAGTGGTTTTGCTATATGGGGTTATATGGGGTTATCTTCAAAGTGGATTTTGAGAAGGCATATGATAAAGTTAAATAGCCTTTCCTTCAGCAGGCAATGCGCATGAAAGGATTTAGTGAGGCTTGGTGAAACCAAGTGGGTTCTCATGTATAGAATGGTAGTGTCGGAATCAAGGTCAACGATGATATCGGTCATTACTTTCAGACACATAAGGGTTTGAGACAAGGAGATTCCATGTCTCCTCTCTTGTTTAATATAGTGGCCGATATGTTGGCCATTCTTATTGGCAGCGCCAAATAACATGTTCAAGTGAAGGGCTTAGTTCCTCATTTGGTCGAAGGAGGTGTTTCCATCTTGCAATATGTTGATGACACTGTCCTATTCCTCCGTGCTGCTATCACCGAGAACAAAATCTCCGGCTCCGCGCCGTCTCACCCCCGAGAACGAAGAGGAGGGGGTGGGAGGGGTACACGTTCACACAGGCACGAGGCCACGTTTCACCTGATGCACTGCCAAGTCGGGCCCGTAACTAGATGCACTCCCAAGTGGGACCCACATGTCTTAAACATAACCTCACTCCCGTTGATGACTAGTTTAATCGACCGAGTGGGCCTTGGCTATTTGGGCTTCTGAAACGTAGTACTACAACTATTTTCGTCAACTACGTCGCACTCCTTCTATTGCACCTCAAAGATGTCGCACAGGAGCTATTGACCCATCAAAAAGGGTTGGTTGTCAAGCAATCACGTTTTTGCCACTGCTACTTCTTACCACTGCTACTGCTTTTGGAGTACAAATAAAACTAATCCGCCAGATCTTACAACATATACGTTCATTAATGAGTTAAGGGTACTGTAAAAGAACTCCAGTGCCGACCTAGCTCTATAAATAAGGATCCTGATAAATCCCAAATGTTTGGGTTTTAAGCATGTCATCCCGTACATTTTGTCATGGCAACTTTAGTTGATGTGAGGTGGCAACTTTATTTGTTAAAACATGATAACTTTGTCCCAGTTCATTTTTTTGTCAGAAAATTGCCATGTTTGTCAACCTCGCGTGAACTAAAGTTGTCATGAAAAACATTTGGATTTCCATGCTTAAAATCCAAACGTTTGATTTATCATTTCTGATAAATAATCAATAGAAATCTCTACACCTATAGAAATGTAGTTTCATTCGTGGCACTGCATGTATGCAGATTAATATCTTTGCCAACTTTGGTTTCATGCGTACGATCCGGGATTGTGAGGTATTGGGAATATTCTGCATGCCATAGCCGCCATTCTCACTTGTACATCTAAGCATAGAAGCTTGTTTATGAGCTTCTGGCATGCGGCGGCGTATTGTTGGTCGAGCACATCAAATGCCATGACCGGGATTCCTTTGCTGCTAAATACCATACAGAGTATCACCGCTGGACCGACCACCCGGTCCTCGTGTAAGTAGTGTCTTTCTTGGGAATATATAGTCAACTTTCCATGACAGCAAAGCAGCAAAATCATCATATATGGGGTATGAATTAGCTTGATGAAGATGTCCAGCAAAAAATTAGAAGCGTCAGTCCTGCTAAATGGAAAATTGCTGCGACATTTACAAATAGCCCAACCTATACCTCATACTCCCACATGGATTTGAGTTTTAATCTTAGGGGGGATTCTCTTTAACCAATTCTCTAACATATTCCTGATGCTCTTGGGTGGTGGGATATTAGCTTCTCATTGACTCCGTGCATAGTCTTCACTTTAGCACACTAGTAGAAAAAGGGCATAATGTTCAGCACATTAGTCATAGTTTGTAGCTAAACCGACACTAATGTGACCATTAGTGCCGATTCAAATGGCTAGGCAGGCGGCGCATATTAGTACCGGTTCGTGGAGAACTTTTAGTACCGGTTCATGCGACGAACCGGTACTAAAGAGTCTGTGGCAGGCTGTGGCCCCACGAGCCCATTTAGTACCGGTTCATGCCACAAACCGGTACTAAAGTTTCGCCATGCAGCGGTTTTTTAGTCCCATCTCGCTCCCCTAAGAGAGTGACCATCACCTTAAATATGTTACTACTCAAACTATCACAACCATTTGGTCTTCATTGAACTCTATATGTAGGATCTGTGGCCGCAATAGGAATTTTTGCCGGTTTCTTAAACCGGGGAAGATTCCTATTGACAATTCAGATTCTACATAAAAAGATCATTAATGATCGATCTATTTTTTATGTATATTTTTACATGTTTTTAAAATTCCAGAATTTTTGTGCGTTCATTATGCACCATTCAAAGCCACGTCATCAACTTTCAACCATTTGTGCCTTCATTTTCTATTTTTCATGAATTTACTGTTTTGTTTTGAGCTAAATGACCCTGAAATTGAAAAGCACTACAAATGAACTCTGAAAAGTTTGAAACTTGGCATGGTATCATCATTTCACCCACATAGGATGTGCAAAAATTAGAGTGGGTTACGGCAAAAACTGGATGCACTTCGTGTACAAACTTGACATTTTTTTTTTTGAAGTATCAGAGTTTCGGACAAAAACTCATTTGTTACAAAGGCACTTCATTTTTAAATTTATTACAACTTCAGACTTTTTTTGCGTTCATTATGCACCATTTAAAGCCACATCTTCAACTTTCAACCCTTTGTGCCTTCATTTGCTATTTTCCATTCATTTACTAATTTCTTTTGAGCTAAATAACTCTGAAATTAAAGATCACTACAAATGAACTCTTAAAAGGTTGAAACTTGGCATGGTATCATCATTTCACCCACATATCATTTGCAAAAAAGTAAAGAGGTTACGACAAAAACTGGATGCACTTCGTATACAAACTGAACACTCTCTTTCGAAGTATCAGGGTTTGAAACGAAAACTCATCTGTTACAAAGGCACTTCATTTTTTAAACTTATTAGAACTCCAGAATTTTTGTGCGTTCATTATGCACCATTCAAAGTCACGTCGTCAACTTTCAACCATTTGTGCCTTCATTTACTATTTTTCATGCATTTACTAATTTGTTTTGAGCTAAAATGATCCTGAAACTCTAAATACAGCAAAAAACTACTCAGAAATAAATAAAATAGAAAAGAAATATATATATATATATATATTCGCGCAAATTTATTTTTAAAATTAAGTTATTCACAAACTAGTGATTCACACAAATTTCAAATAATTCAAATTAAACTATTAAAATTTGAAAACTACTAGCAGTAACAGACAGTTTGTGTCTTTTGTATCTAAAGTAAAAATATTCACAAAGAAACTCTAAATACAGCAAAAAAACTACTTAGAAATAAATAGAAAAAATAAATAAAGCAAAAAAGAAAAAAAAAACTATAAAAAATATTTTTCGCACAAATTTATTTTTAAAGTTAAGTTATTCACAAACTAGAGATTCACACAAATTTCAAATAATTCAAATTTAAACTATTCAAATTTTAAAACTATTAGCACTAACAAAAAGTTTGTAATTTTTTGTACTTAAAGCAAAAATATTCATAAAGAAACTCTAAATACAGCAAAAAATTAATCAAAATAAATAAAAGAAAAGTAAATAAAGCAGAAAAGAAAGAAACCTATATAAAAATATTTGCGCGTTTCCTAGTGGGCTTGCTTGGCCTTGGGCGTGCATATACAGGCCCATAAGGCCCAACAAGCTCACAGGGCAGCGCGGCAAAGTTAGGCCCAGAAGCCTATTTTAGAGAGGATCTCGAAGAAGCAGTCGTGGATGGGTTTACAAACCCGTGCGGTTGCCCTTCGCTCTGGGAGGTGGGACTAAAGTTTGTACACCGCGAGATGGGAACGCACTACCTTTAGTACCGGTTCGTGGCTCCAACCGCTACTAAAGGTTGGTCTTTAGTATCGGTTGTACTAAAGGGGGTCGCTTCCCGCCGCTTGGCCTGGCCAAATTTGACCTTTAATATCGGTTGGTGGCTCCAACCGGTACTAAAGGCCTCTCAAATATATACAGCACTTACAAAAATTTCAGCTACTTTCTTCTGCTTCTTCGTCGCGCGCCCATCGCCGCCCCCGTAGCGCATGCCCACCCCCTAGATCGTCGCCGCCCCCGTCGCGCGTGCCCGTCCCCTCCGCCGCCTCAGCCCGTCGCCTCGCATCGCCGACCACGGCGCCCCGCTGTAAGATCGAGACCGCCCTGCACCCTGCCGCGCGCCATGGCCGGCGCCGGCCTCACATATACACAACACATACACACACACACATAAAGACATATTTTTCTTAATGATTTTTTATTGTTTCTGTTTTTTAGTTTTTTATACTTTTAGTTTATATAAATTAATGTTAAATTAATGTCAATTGTTAGATGATTTTATAGCCGGTCTATTCTGATAATATTATCAAAATAGTTATTCTGATAACACTTCCGCACTGCACGCTCAATGCAAGTGCACGTCATTGTTTGAACCAAGTGTACTGCAGTACTCACACGAGTGAACTTCTCGTCGGAAAAAACTGCACGCAGTGTTTTTCCGGTACTGTTTTCGCTCTAATTTTTTAACCATTTATCGTAACGAGGCGTATAATATATCGTTGAAAAGCTATTGATTAGGCTCAACTTCGCCATGTTGAATATTTTTCGAGATTCCTCTCGTTTTAAGAGCAGTTTCAAAAATGGTGCGACGGATGACGACTCACAGCGAACGTATTTTCGTGATTTTTTCTAAATCGCTCATCGGAATAAGGCAAATGATACGTCAAGGCGCATCTTTTTCATATCTATTATTTTCTCTAATTCGTTACGATTTAAGAGCAGTTTTGAATTTACTAAATCATGGAATTTTGTTTTTTTTGAAATTTTTGCAATTTCCAATACTGTTTTTGCTCTAGTTTTTGAACCGTTTGTCGAAACGAGGCGTGTAATACGTCGTTGGAAAGCTATGGAGAAGGCGTGACTTCATATGTAGAAATGATTTTGAGGTTCCTTACAGTTTTAAGTTAATTTTGAAAATCGTGCGGCGGACAAAGAGTGGCAACGGTCGTTTTTCGCAAAAATTTTACAAACCGGTTGTCGAAATGATTCAAATGATATGCTGTTGGAAAGATATCGACGAGACGCAACTTTTTCATGTAGAACACTCTCTTAATTCCTTACGGTTTAGGAGCAGTTTTAAATTTACCGAAATGCGGACACTCTGTTTTTCGCGTCACTCAAATCGACGTGTGGGTACTTCATCCGACTGAAAACCAAACTGTATCGGACGAAAACCGCAGTGCATTAGACGTGTTAGAGAACTGCATGGTTTATTTTATTCAAACGTAATTTTTTCAAGGACGAGAAAGTTGAGTGCACTTTCCATCGGCTGTAAATGAACCACAACACTATTAAGAAGTGAACCGCATTACTTTTTTTCGCTTCCGTAACAATTTTTTTGCACTTATGGGATGAACAACATCATACGGCCGACTGCACTGCTTCAGAATAAAAACTGCACTGCATCGGACGGGCAAGCGAGCTGCATAATTTCTTTTTCCGGACACAATTTTTCTCATACAAGTTTTTGTTGTCTTTTTTTACTTTTTTTATGAGCGAGAGTGGACCGCAGAGACTAGGGCAAGTGAACCACATCATATATCGAAGTAAACCGCATTACCATCTTTGTTGTTTCGCTAAATTTTCACACTTTTCATGTTAGGTGCAAGTGAACAGCAACACTCTAAAAAGTAAACCACATCCAAGGACCAAACGCACTGCATGACCAAGTTTTGAAACACAAGAAAAAAACAGAGTGCACTCTCTCATATGCAAAATAAATGTGCCTCTGTGACATCGAGGCAAGGCAAGCGTACTTCATTTTTTATTTTTGCATTGCAAACACATAATTCGCGTCACGGGGATACATTGAAAAATGCATTCGCAAATCACAAGAGAACTGCACCCATGGTCAGGCCAAACCTCCTGCCCGCTCTAATCAAACTTCGTGCAGTGGCTGTGCCCGCAAACTGCAAGGCTGGACTGGTAGAACTTCACCTGCACGCCGACAAAGCAAACTGCACGTAGATGAAAATGGGTCCAGACAAAAAATGCGAGCTCAGGGAAATATTCTCGCAAATAACAGCTGCCGAAACTGCACGCCGGCGGGCCGCGAGCTGCCCCCGCTGGGGATGTGGGTTGCGGCAAACTCCAGCTACACAGTGGATGATGGGTGCAACGGGTGGATGACTTTGCAGCGCGGCGAGGTGTGCACTGCACACGTCAGAGGAGGGCAGGAGGGCGTTACTCGGGCACCTTTGTCGCCCAGCTAGACGTCTCGGCGTTGATGTCGCAAAGGAGGGACAAGGGGTGGCGGGGATGGTGGAGATAAGGTCGGGGCATCTTGGATCTGACGGTAGGCAGCGACCGCTCTTTCTGGGCAAGGCG
>NW_024118652.1:0-15052 GCF_003073215.2 Triticum urartu
TTGAAGTATTATTATTTTTATGTCAATATTAAACTTTTGTCTTGAATCTTATGGATCTGAATATTCTTGCCATAATAAAGAGAGATACTTAGAGAAATATGTTAGGTAGCATTCCACATCAAAAATTCTGTTTTTATCATTTACCTACTCGAGGACGAGCAGGAATTAAGCTTGGGGATGCTGATACATCTCCAACGTATCTATAATTTATGAAGTATTCATGCTATTATATATCCATCTTAGATGTTTAATGGGCCTATATATGATGTTTTATATGATTTTTGGGAGTAACCTATTAACCTAGAGCCCAGTGCCAGTTTCTATTTTTTCCTTGTTTTTGAGTATCGCAGAAAAGGAAAATCAAACGGAGTCCAATTGACCTGAAAATTCACGGAGATTGTTTTTGGACCAGAAGAAGCCCATGGAGTACCGGAGATAGACCAGGGGAGTCCCGAGGCCACCACGAGGGTGGGGGCGCGCCCTACCCCCCTGGGCGCGCCCCCTATCTCGTGGCTGCCTCGGGGGCCTCCCTGACTTGTTCCTGACTCCAACACCTCTTATATATACCCAAACTTCCAGAAAGAAACCTAGATCGGAAGTTCCGCCACCGCAAGCCTCTGTAGCCACGAGAAATCAATCTAGGCCCTCTCTGGCACCCTGCCGGAGGGGGCCATCATCACCGGAGGCTATGAAGGAGGATCCCGGAGGGGCCATCATCGCCATGAAGGCCAAGATCTAGAGGGAAAACCTCTCCCCATCTATGGGGAGGCCATGGAAGAGGAAGCACAAGGGGGAGAACTTCTACTCCTCTCTCTCGGTGGCGCCGGAGTGCCATCGGGAGGGGAATCATCCCTGCGGTGATCGTCTTCATCAACATCACAATCATCATCACCATCCTCATCTCTTTTACGTGCTCCACTCTCCCGCACCCTGCTGTAATCCCTACTTGAACTTGGTGCTTTATGCCACATATTATGATCCAATGATGTGTTGCCATCCTATGATGTTTTGAGTAGATATCCTTTGTCTTTGGGTTGATTGATGATCTAGATTGGTACAAATTGTATGTTTTATTTCGGTGCTGTCCTATTGTATCCTCCGTGTCGTGCAAGTGTGAGGGATTCTCCCTGTAGGGTGTTTCAATACGTTCATGATTCGCTTATAGTGGGTTGCTTGAGTGATAGAAGCATAAACCCGAGTAAGGGGGTTGTTGCGTATGGGAAAAAGGGGAATTGATGCTTTAATGCTATGGTAGGGTTTTACCTTAATGATCTTTAGTAGTTGCGGACGCTTGCTAGAGTTCCAATCATAAGTGCATATGATCCAAGAAGATAAAGTATGTTAGCTTATGCCTCTCCCTCATATGAAATTGCAATGATGACTATCGGTCTTGTTAACAATTGCCTAGGACAATTCCACACACCGATCCATCATTATTCCACACTCGCTATTTATAATATTTAGTAATATATTCTAACTTTATGATAACAGCACCTACTTCATATTTTAGCTCTCCGATATCATGCAAATTTATCCTCTTCATACCCACAACGTAGTTTTATTTCTCATTTCTAGTTGGAAGCAAACGTTTGGTGTACTTAGAGTCGTATCGGTGGCAGCTAGGACTTGAGAGAATATTGATCTTACCTTTAGCTCCTTGTGGGTTCGACACTCCATACTTATCACTTCCACCTTTGGGAATTGCTACGATGATTCCCTGCACTTGGGTATTATCAGCATCCTATACTAAGCATTTAGGATTGCAGGTAAGGGTAACATATGTAGCAACAATGACATGCTATGCAGCAGAATAGGATTAACCGAAAGCAGTAACATGCTACACTACTCTAATGCAAGCAGTAGAGAGAAGGAATAAGCGATATCTGGTGATCAAGGGAGGGCTTGCCTGGTTGCTCTGGCAAGGAGGAGGAGGAGTCGATGTAGTCGATCACGGGGGTATCGGCAGCGGTCTCGGGGTCTACCGAAAAGAAGTAACGGAGGGAGAACATAACAAATAACAGAGCAATCAAAGCATCACAAAGCATAACATGGCAATCCGCGGTGCTAGGGGTAACCTAACGCAGTACTAGGTGCTACTGGCGAAGGGGGAAAACATCCAGGAAAGTATTCCCGGTGTTTGGCATTCTCGGACACATGAAACGGAGGGGGGCGGTTGGATGTTCACTATGCTAGGGACGTGTGGTAGACGAACTGACTGCATATTCGGATCCGTCTCGTCGTTCTGAGCAACTTTAACGTACAAAGTAATTTCATCCGAGTTACGGTTTATTTTTTATTAATTTACTAAGTTTTAATCATTTTCTGAAATCATTTTAATAAAAAACAAAATAGCAATTGCTAAGTGTACACACTATGGGCTAGCCATAGTGGATGACAGGTGGGTCTAGAGGGCCCAGTTGACCTAGTCAACTGTCAACTAAGTTGACCATTGACTGGTCAAAGCTGTCAAGTGGGGTCCTATGTCATAGATTAGGCTAAATTTTTAATGGAATTTTAGCATTTTAATTTAACTGTGGGTCCCATGCGTCATAGGGTTATCTAGTTTAAACATTTTTTACTTAGTTATTTTATAAGAAAAGAGGGCCCAATGGTCAGTGGGGTTAAGGGGTGGTTTAGTGGCTAACCTAACCTAAATTAGGCCTAATTAACATGGTATTAGCCCTTATCTATCCCTAATAATAAAGTACGGATTGACTCCGTGGGTTCACCGTCACAATACGCTTCTTCCGTCACAATACACTTCTTCCTGTGAATTTACGCTTTCAGCTTTTTTCACCTATATCATTTCTACATCCGAGGTGGTACTGAAAACGATTTGTACGATTGTCCACGAATCACTACAAAGGCCTGATCCTGCACATAAGCCGACACACATCCCAGTGGGCCTATGTTCGAACGTGTACAACTCAAATTGGTCATCAAACTAGATCGAGTCTGGATGATTGATCCACCGATCACCAGCAGCTGCACCCGTGGTAATAAATAAATCTAAGAAAACTGCAGCAGTCGTTCGTTTGTGCCAACTGCGTCACCAAGCGCGTCGTGTTCTTCTACTCCGCCGACGGCGCCAGGCTCTTCTTCGAGTGTGACGGCGCCGTGCACGTGGTCAGCGCGCTCACGAGCCTCCACCTATGTGCCCCGCTCTGCGATGCCTGTGACACTGAGCATGCCGCCCTCTGCTGCCAAATCGGCGCCCACCGGGCCATTCTCTGAGCCGATCGTCGTGCGCTGCCGGACCGGCCAAATCTTACATGGACAGTTTGATTGTGTGATCCAGCGACAAAATTCATTGAGTAGTGCTGCTATATATCAGTCAAGGGAATGGTATAGAGAAGAGAGGATGATGATAATACAAAGTGGGTGAGATAGTATGAGTGATTAGTGAAGGGGCATAGGCTTGGTACTACACCATCGTACAAACAAGGAAGTGGTTAGTGTGCTATCTTTGATGTAAAAAAGGAAGATTTCTTTCCTGACTCATCTAATGGTGGATCGATGATTTAAGAAGCATATTCAGTTCTTCTCTCAATTTTTTGGTGCCAAGCTTGATCTTTATCCAACTGACTGACTGACTAAAAGTACCTTCTAATCACTATTGAACGCATATATTAGTTAGTTTGACTGTATACACCACATAAAGAGAAAAAAATGAATTCTAAAAAAGTTAGGCATAGATACTACAGAACCAGTGGACCCTCAAGAAACAAAAGGCACACCTGAAGGATTTTTTCTTAAGAAATGTATTAATTTGACTATTTGAGTATGCAAAATGTGCAATTTCAATCTTTCCTTTTCAAGGAGAACAGGGGACTGCTACATACTCAATATGGATGGAGGCTAATTATTGATCTTCCAAGTTAAAAATCTGAAAATAACTTCATTTAGTAATGGATATATGGTCAAGAAAGGATGCCTTTCCTTAAAGATACAGAACAAAATCATGTTCGTGTATGTCCGGCTGACAGATGAATCAATCTCCTTTTAAGTTTCAAACCAGCAACCTTTGTGTACGTACATGTGTTATCAAGGATGCACGGATCCATTGGCCTGCGTACCACACATCCCCTCACTAATTCTATCAGTGTCATTCTTAACAAGGTAAGTATGATTGCCTAATCTCTGATTTTCTTAATTGATCTTTGGTCCTTGATCCCTAATGTTGTTATATTTTATTGATTTTATAAATGACCTCAAACAGGAACATACCATTTTTTAGGCTACAGTTCCTATAACTTGCCTTGTCAATTTAATAAAATTACATGTGTGATGGAGGTTGTAACTTATTACGGTTTACATTGTCAAAATTCTTCAAACCCTATGTCGATCCTCACTATCTTTGAAACAATCTGATTTCTGTGTCATTGCTAAACATATGTTTGGTGTGCTGGATTTTCTGATGTAAGAGGAAGCTATTCGACAATCCTGCTCAAGTTGGTATAGATTAGATCGATTTTATTCAGTAAATATTTATGCTTGATAGATGAAAGCCTCCCTCTTCTGCCCTTCTTTTCTCCATCCTCTGTAGGTCGCGAGCACATGTGAATCGTTGTCGTCAAGAGCATGCTTGTGAAATCATTACTATACGTGATGCATCGCAAAAGGACGTTGTCAGGAGGTACAAACACATGTAGTCATTTCCTATTATTTTCCTTGCCCGTTTTCGCCGTCATATACATAGTATCTCCCACTGTAACACACAGCCAAATTTGTATTATTGAAAGTTTTAATCATCCTTGCTGCAGTTAAGTGTTCAAGCGCAATCTCTAGCCAAGTTCCCTTTGTTGTTGTGTTGAATTTTGGGGAAAGGCGGCCAAGCAGCTCGTGGCATCTATGTCGCGCCTGCTCCGCCGCTACCTTGACTCGCCGACAACGTCGCCCGTTGGGCTGCAGGGGTGCAAGACGATCATGGGGCCCATTGCATGGGTGCTGAGTATTCTTGATTTCCATGTCGGAGACGAAGGCCCTAGAGCTTGGTGGCTTGTGTGTGATGTTTTTTTCCTCCCATTGCAACACATCGATTGATTTATTCATGCATCCATCGATTTACTCTGAATTGTTTTCAGTCGTCAAACATTAACTGGATTGACTCGTGGATATGCATTGTGACAAGTCGTGTGAGATGAAGGTGGTGAACCATCTCAATATGAAGCCAAGTATGGTGGATTTGCCATGGATGATGGTAGACCGGTAAGGTTTAAAGTTTGAATTGTCAAATTTTGTGTCACCGAGCTCCTGGACGGTCAAACCTATAAAGTTTAGTTAAGATTCAGACTACATATGGATTCCTTTTTGTTGCCGACAATGCTATAATCACGCTAACTATGTGCATGGAGTGTACTAGAGATGATGCAAAAATTGCTTGCAGATAGGCGGCTGGGTGCATGAATAATTGTCAAGGTGGCCAAAGCTAGCGCTATTTTTGTTGGACTAAAGGAATTGTATAAGGTATTTCGAGGCTCCCTGGTGGTGGAGATCGACTACGCAGTGGGGAAATGAGCTAGGGGTTGATTTTGTAAGCAGATCATTGTCCTACCCAATTATTGTTGATATTAAATCTGACGAAGCTCACAGAGACGTTATGGTTGCGGATGGTGTCGCGGACCAATTACATGCTCTGCTCTGGAAGGAAAATGATGCAGCCTTGACGTCGGCCTAAGTCTTGATGTAATCCTCAAAAGAGATATTGCTTGCAGATTGGTTATATAGAAACATGCATGTTGTAGGTCTGTTAATTTTAGTTTTGGAATACTAAGATCTGTTCAGATGCTTTCCTTACTCTTAGGGCTAAAAAATTCACAAGATAGTGACTGAAATACGTTGGTTTTACTCAACTTGCTGCTACTTGATTAGTACTCAATCAAGATTTTTTTTTGAGAAAAGTACTCAATCAAGATGAGGGTGACCATGATAACTGGTGTTGAGTATAGGTACATGGACTGAATTTTCCATTGTGCCAAAACTAACACATCAGAATCTTTCAATTTGCTGCTACCATATTTCAAAGTAAGAACACGATGATGCAATTTGTCTTTCTAGACATTTCAAATGACTACTACATACGGATGTATGTAGACATATTTTAGATTGTAGATTCACTCATTTTGCTCCGTATGTAGTCACTTGTTGAAATGCCTAGAAAGACAAGTATTTAGGAACGGAGGGAGTATATTTCGGTTTATAAGCATCATACATTTTAGTCTATAAGTAAGATTATAAGTTGATCCAGTGTCATACACAATTCAGTTGAACATGTTTGTTCTACCGGTTTTAGGCAACAATTCACGTGCATACATTCACGTGCATACGAAGTTTGATTCCATGTGAAGTCAATGATTGATTTTTTATTGAATTCTTTAGGTTTGATTGGTGAAGCTACATTCAGCAAAGAAGATATGTTTATTTGTGGGAATTAATTTTCGCAGGGAATATCCATCCATCCATGCACAAGACTGACAATATCATTCTTTAACAATGTGCACTTGGCCTCTACTCTGTCGTGCGTAGAGATAAGGCTGGGACATCTATTGTTTTTTGTACAATCTTACACTGTAAAATAATTTTTGGTACCAAACATGTTAACAAGGGCGCAAGTTTTTTCATACATAATTTCAGAAGTACTCCATCCGTTTGTAAATATGTGACATTTTGGTAGTCTACATAGGGAGTACTATAAAAAATTGGCTGATTTCCCTAATAAGTAAATAATGGCTAAAGTTTTTTGGAACATTTATTTCTGAGCTATGGAGGATAAACAAATATTATTCATGGTATATTGTAATGATTTACCGGTAAAACGTTACATGATAAAAATATTGCACCACTACAATATCTATGCCACTAGCCTGATATTCGCACCAAGCATTCTTCCGTTGCAATGCACGGGCATTTTTGCTAGTAAAAGGGCCCGTGCGTTGCAACAGGAGAAAAAATCATCACATTTGATTTGATTTATTATAACCAAAAATTAATTATTTCATCCCTTAGCATTCAACTTCTAACCATGACTCTCGGTATACACTTCTAATATTAGGTTTTCAATAATAAAAGAAATTCAACCATGACAAATGTGCACCTGTTAGTTGCGAAAAATACTGTTGGTACCAAATTCTTCAACATATATTGAAAATAAGTATACTTGTACAGCTTCTACATTCTTGAAAGATGAACGGATTGGTTGTTTCAAATAGAAGATCTCTGAAAACTTATGGACCAAAATAAATATGAATGTAGGAAATAAGATACACAAATTAGATTATGCTAGGTAGAAATTATTTTCATGACCAAAATGAATGTACCTTGTTTATCGTGTTGCTTCAGAGTAACTCGCATACATAAGCAAAGTTAGCACAGAACCAATAAAAATAAGATAACCACTACAAAGTTCAATCAGACCTTTCACATTACAAAACAATTTGCCCCTTCCTTTTGGTTCGCTTTTCTTTATAGTTTTTCTTACTATTTGGCATTCTATGACCATCTAGATAGTATTTTCAGATAATTTTGTTGTCCCTGCTACTAAAGTTCAGTTCTAAACACGTTTAACTCCATGTACTATGCTTCTACGCAAAAAAAATGTACTGCTACCCTGAAGCAATTGAAGCGAGACCCTTCCCTCATGCAATCCAACTGGTTCAGTTGGAACCGACATTCTCGTAGATAGTGAGGTGCTTGTCGTGACTTCATCAGTTTCAAAACCTACCGGTTTAATCTCTTGGTGCTTATAGAGGTATGATATGCGTGTGTACTTTTATACGAATGAGTGTATGTATGTGTTTGTCAGCGTCAGCGTCTATGCTGTGTCTTTAAAAAAATCCACTTACACTTTTGCATGCATTAACTTAATGTGCTCGTGCGTTGCAATGGGAATAAAAAACGTCTACTCACATGTTGCCACTTTTCATGTTCGCCATCACCGACGATTTTCATGTTCACCACCTCCGTTCATGATGGTATGAGTGTCCTTAATTTTTTTATTAGCTGAAAGAGTGGTGATGGATCCAAGTCGTATTATTTCTATAATTTTTTAATTCGAAAGCAAGTTTTTACTATCTTAATTTTAGGAGAATGTTAGTTGTTTGGTTTACAAGATTATATTGCTTCTTGTTGTACTATTTTTTGAACAAAATACAGATGCAAGCGCTCATACATACGCTTATACACTCACCCCTATAAACATACACATGCACACCTACCTCTATGAGCATCTTGAGATTTATTAAGTCACCGTAGCCGTCTCGTCTTCAATGGGAACGTCTCTCCCACTAAAAACGCATCGCCGGAAATCCTGAAATAAATCTAGAAATAACGTGAGCATCAGCATTTAAACCCTCGTGAGCTGGAAATACCACTGTCCCTCTAACCATCCAACCATTCATCTGAACACAAACATTTCATGTAGACAACATATATGCTCTTTGTCCAAACCAGATAGTACAAAAACTGCATGCACATATCTTCCCGTGCCAATTCTCAATAAGAAAACTTTTCTATGTTTCCCGTCAGTAAACTTCTCCGCCGGCCTGTAAGCAATAAACACACACTCATTCATTAATTAAATCGGAGATTGAGCGACCGCCACGTACACAGCCCCATCACATGTGCGCCTCGCTTTTCTGGCATTCTCATCCACATGTTGTTGCTTTAGGAAGGCGACGCAGGTCTTGCTCCAATAGTCTGACCTGCTGGTGAATCCTCTAACCCCGCCCCCCTTCTGTTCGGTTCGCCATCGAGCGTGTTCCCGCTGCGCCTCGGGGTCGTCCGCCGGCGACGGCCCCATCGAGACCTCCACCTCTGCCGCATCAGCTTGCGGCCGACCGGCTTGCTTCCATGCTCAAGCTCGCCCACGTATGCTCCAGTAGTCCGACCTGCTGGTGAATCCTCTAGCCCCGCCCCCCTTCTGTTCGGTTCATCATCGAGCGTGTTCCCGCTGCGCCTCGGGGTCGTTCGCCGGTGACGGCCCCATCGAGACCTCCATTGCTTCCGCGCTCAAGCTCGCCCTCGTACGGTCCTCCACTATGTTCTTCCTTCCTTCGCCCTTCCTACTTTCCGTTTTCTTGAGGAGATAATTCTTTTGCATCATCCTCTTCATCTCTGCTTATCAATTTTCATGGCCGCTTGTTTCGATCGCCAGGGCATGCATATATAAACCGATGAGATTAGATGTAAAAGAGCAATGTGGGATTATTAACTAAAAGGAGAACATGTGGCTTTTGTATAGGTGAGTTAATCGCACGCACTGTCGTTGGGTAGCCCACTACAGGTAAAACTAAAATATGAATCCTTCTGCAACAGAGCGGGCCGACGCCGGAACACATGTACTGCTGCGGCAGCCCAATACGGGGATAGGAAAAGGCGGACCGGAATTTTAGTACCACCTCGAAAAGGAGCGGAAGAAAATAACTTCAAACTGAAAGCGTAAATTCACAGAAGAAGCGTATTGTGACGGTGAACCCACGGAGTCAATCCGTGCTTTATTATCCGTTTGTAAATATGTGACATTTTGGTAGTCTACATAGGGAGTACTATAAAAAATTGGCTGATTTCCCTAATAAGTAAATAATGGCTAAAGTTTTTTGGAACATTTATTTCTGAGCTATGGAGGATAAACAAATATTATTCATGGTATATTGTAATGATTTACCGGTAAAATATTACATGATAAAAATATTGCACCACTACAATATCTATGCCACTAGCCTGATATTCGCACCAAGCATTCTTTCGTTGCAACGCACGGGCATTTTTGCTAGTATGTATATATATATATATAGGACAAATTATGTATCATATTTTGAGTATGCTCCTTTTTACGTATAAATATGTACGTATTTCACAAATATAATAAAAATCATGGGTCAACTTGCAATTTTTCCATGTAACTCACTATGGAGTATCTTATATATATTATATGAACATACTCAAAATGTTAAAGTAGAATATATACTACCACATGGTAGTATATGAGACATGTGGGGTAACTACCCCCAGGTGGTAGGATGGATTTTCCCTATATATATATATACATAAACACTATTCTGATCACGGGATCAGAATAATATTCTAATCACAACATGAACTTCCCAAGTAACGCGCCTGACCTTCCCCGAGTACTAGGTTGAACTTCAGCTAAAAGGTGTCCAAATGGGGCTTGCGATATACCGTTGGATAGCTACGGACATTAGTATCATGACCCAAATTAAATTTTTGGCAAAATGTAAGCGGTTTAAGAGCAGTTTTGAAAACCGTTTTCTTCGTCATACAAAAAATGTGAATCGTATTTTCGATCGCATTTTTAAACCGTTTATCGGAATGAGACAAATAATATGGCTTTGGAAAGCTGCTGCAAAACCGCTCCTTCCACATGTTGAAAGTTTTCTCTAATTCCCTACGGTTAAAGAGTAATTCGGAAAATCATAAAATTTCGTAAACCGAACACCCGAGTTCGTATTTTTGACGCCATATCTAAACGGCTAATCCAATTAAGGCAAATAATATGGCGTTGGAAAGCTTATGAAAATGCACTACTTTTTCATGTTAAAAGTGTTTTCTAATTTTGAATGGTTTAAAAGTAATTTAGAAAACGGTACAAGTTCCACCGAGTTCGTATTTTCGAGCTAATTTTTTAACCATACGTCCAAATGCAGCAAATGATATGGCGTTGGAAAGCTTGAAGAAATGCGAAACATTTCTGTATATATTGTTTCTCCTAATTCATTACAGTTTTATGTCAGTTTTGAAAATGGTTAAAAATGTATTTTTGCCGTAATTTCTACAAACTTTATCGGAATGGGGCAAATAATATACCGGTGAAAAGCTACGAAAAATGCGAAACTTTTTCATGTTGATGGTTTTCTCTGAATCCTGGCCGTTTTCAAGTAATTTCGAAAATGGCGAGATCATTTGTTCTGCCTTTATCGCGAAACAGATTCTTTGAAAATGCACCGCCTGAAGAACCTGAACTTCTCGGCATGTCTACTTGAACTTCACTCTATTTTTTACGTGTTTTTTTTCTCGTAGCTTTCCATCCACTGCTCGTAGCTCTCCATCCACTCACCAGAATTGAGCAAGTGATATACCAGCGGAAAGCTGCTGTAAACACGCAACTTCCCCGTGTTGATCATTTTTTCATACCCGCGACGATTTTGAAAGTTTTTCATCTGAAATTCATTCAGTGTAGTAGGTGAACTTCCTGCTGTTTTCACGTTGAACTTCTATGACGTATTTTCCTTTGTACTTTTCTCATCCATTCGTTAGTGTTACACAAATGATATTCTTTTTGTACAAACCTCTCTCACAATAATTTTTTTAATTTTTTCCGACCGAGGACTTGAACTTACACAAATGATATTCCTGCTATTTTGAAGTAAATTAGAAAATGACGAGATCATGATTTCTTCCTTCATCACGAACGGAAATGCACTGCATGAAGTAGTTGAACTTCTCGAGCATGTCTGTCTGAACCTCACTCTGTTTTTGACGTGCTATTTTTTGCAGTGCGTGAAGTAGTTGAACTTCTCGGGCATGTCTGTTTGAACCTCAATCTATTTTTGAACGTGCTATTTTTTGCACTATGTGAAGTAGTTAAACTTCTGGGGCATGTCTGTTTGAACTTCACTCTGTTAGAATTTTTTTGTATTTTTCTTATATGAAATACACACCATGTAGTACGTGAACTTCTGGTTGTTATCACTATGAACTTCTCTCTGGTTTGAGAGAATTATTTAATGTATTTTGGACATCTAAATACACGGTGAACCTCTCTCACAACAATTTTTTGAACTTTTGCTCGTAGATCACTTGAACTTCTAGCAACCTTTTTTCGTTTATGAGTTGTTTTTAAAAGTGCAAAAAATGGCGTTGTGTTTTTTATTAATTGAACAGGTAAATCCTAGGTTTTAATAAACTCCGAACTTCTCTGTTATTTCAATTTGAACTTCACCTTTTTATTTTTTTGAGTAAGAATTTTATTCGGTTTTTATACGGAAAAAATTGAATATAGAAATACAAAGTGAACCTCTCTCGCAAGAATTTTTGAACTTCCCCGGAGAGAGCACTTGAACTTCTTTCTGCAAACCTTTTAACATTCAATTTTTCTATACTTTTATTCTCACATGAAATGCATTCCTTGCGGTACTTGAACTTCTCGTTGTTTTCACTATGAACTTCTGTCGCATTTTTTTGTATATGTCAAACTACACGCAACTGAAGGTTGGACGTCATTTTTTGCCATTTTAAAACATGTAATTGGAGGTCGGATGTCCCATAATATAAATTCTGAACCGTGCACGGTGGTGCAGGCCAACTTCTTCCTCTAGATTCATCTATTTGTGAAAAATCCAAATTTTTTATATACATCGAACTTCACCATTTTTTAAATTTGAACTTCTTAATTTTATTTGTTAGTACTGGGGAAAATGCTTTTTTCATATAAACAATGATACCGCGTCGTTATTTTAATTTGAGTTTCTAGTTTTTATAGAATGGGGAAAATCAGTTTTTACACAATCTTTTTGAAATGCTCCTATTTTTAATTTGATCTTTCTCTATTTTTTTACAAACGAGGAAAATCCGTTATAAAGATTTTTGAACTACTTTTTTAACTTCTTGCTCAAATTTTTTGAACATCCAAATTTGTCTTTTAGATATTAAAACTTCATTTTTTTCGTTGACCTGCTTCGGTTTTTAAATTTGAACTTCTTATAGAATTTTATCGCGACATTTTATGCATTTTTTTGCTTTTCGGTGAAATGGCCTAGGCGGTCCCTTTCTTCATTTGATGATTTCTCTTCTGTACGTGGTACACGTGAACTTCGGAATTTCTGAAACATGAACTTCATGCACTATGATTTTTTTTCACAAAACTCCATAGTTTTTATTCTTTGAATTCCATGATTTTTTGTTCACTTTTTTTTGGTTTGAACTTTCGAAATCACACCTTTTTTATACACATTTTCCCTTGAATCCAACATGTGTAAAAACAATAGGAAAATTTGGGCCAATTCTCAGAAGCAATAGGACAAACATTTAGAGGGCACCCATAATAGTTTCTTTGTTCTATTCAGTGTACTATGCACAAGCACATGCACAACACATCCACACAAAAATTTGGCTCACCTAAAATGAAAAAGACCGCATGAAGTTCTAGCAAATGTCTTTTCAGACTTTGCCTTTTTATTATTTTTCGTTATATGGAACACATGTCATGTAGTAGTTGAACCCCTGGTTGTTTTCACTTTGAACTTCTCTCTGCTTTTTCTACCCATAACTCCTAAAACACTCAATGAAAATCTCAGTTTTTTATAAATATCAAACTGCTCAATTTTTGTAATTCAGGCATATTGGTTTATTTTATTATAGTAACGGAAAAATCCTAGTTTTCTAATAAATATTGTACTGGTCCGTAATTTAAATATGAACTTCTAGAGCTTTTTTATTAGAAACGGTGAAAATCATTTTTTTGTGATTTTTGTACTGCTCTATTTTAAAAATTGGCCTTCTTGGGTTAACCTTTAGTAACGGAGAAAAATCCCTATGTAGTAATGAGTATTGAAACCGCTCCGTTATTTGTATTTGAACTTCTAGGTTTTTTAACGAGAAAATCCGCCTTCTAGGTTTGATTTTCCTTTTAGTAATGAAAACTATCACAGTAATTTGTAGTAAACAACGAATCACTCTGTTTTTTATTTGGACGTGTAGGGTTTTTTTAGAAACGGGAAACATGCGTTTATTAAATTTGACTTAATCATAGGTTTATTATTTATGAGTGAAATTCATGAACATGTACTGGAGTAGGGAATCGTAACTGATAAAACATTTTTTTCCTTCTAATTTACTGTTTTCTCTGTTGGTTTTGTGAAATGTCAATTTTTTGGTAGTAATAAGTGAACTCTCGGTGCAATAAGAAATGAACTTCCACAATACAGAATGTTTTCTCATGTAAACCAAATCAAAAACACAATCAAGGAGAAAACTACTGTCAAATTATACACCCAAATCTCATTTTTTTATGTGGCAACATCTCATCTTAACATAGGGCCAAACAATTATAGAATGAACTTTTATATTGTTGTTGTTTGCCGAACTAATGTAGCATATAAACTGAGGAACTATCAAATACTTTTTACTCACTGAGGAATAGGCACAAAACATCCCATGGATCACAAATGATACCAATCTACAGTAATGGAACATGGTAATTCTTCCTCGATTTCCTGATTAGTTATAGAATCTTCAGAAGAGGAGCAGCTAATCTCATCGTGCACCAGAAACCTATAGCAACACTAGCAAGCGGTAGCACCTAGCAAGAACACACCACGCACACACACAACACTTTGAACCGTGCAAGATTAGAAAACTGAACTTCTATCATTTTAAATACAGCGAGCGTGTGAAAAACAGTACATTCATCCTTTCTAAATGTTTTGCAGGATTGTGTGCGGCCATTGATGACTAGAAACATGGGGGAAAGAAAAGGGCTTGGGGATGGTGATGTGTGTCTGCTAACATTGAGGAAGAGCGACACACTGTCTAGCCACAGAAGGCATAAATTAAAATAGCTTAACGAGCACAACGCTGTTGTTGTCGTAGCGACACTGCAGTGCGAAATATCGTTGTTGCCAGCACCCTACCAGCTGAACTTTTCTCGAACATCAAGATGTAGTAGAAGAAGAAGGCCAACACTATCTAAAGACAACATTTTTTCTGAACTTCTTGTGCCAAAACAGTCTGAACTTTTCATCCCTTGTTCTTACTGAACTTCAACTCCACAATACACAGAACTTGGTTGGATTTAGCGAGTTGGTCGACAGGCGATGGATCGACGGGTCGGGGAAGCCCTTGTAGAAGGCAACTGCATTGCCGTGTGTCGGAACCGTCCTGGGGAACGACACTCTGCCTCGGGGTATTGGGGACGGCTACATCACAGGCATGCGGGAGCTCATCATCCGCCATCGGTTGCATGTCACTGCAGAGGTGAGGGAGGGAATCACCATGCGTCACTGGCAGCGTCGAGTGAGACGGCGAGGGGTGGCCA
>NW_024118653.1:0-10525 GCF_003073215.2 Triticum urartu
GGTCTTGGGTCTGTGTTGATGAAGATGGGCCGTGCTGGGCCCCCCTTTGAGCCACGCCGCAGGCCGCAGGCAAGCAAGTCTGGGGACCCCCATTCCCAGAACACCGATAGTGCAAACCCCGCTCGACACATTTTCCCTTGGCTTCCTGGGGAAGCTGTCGATTTGCATACGGGAGTTCTAACTAACATGTTTGCGATGATTGTTTTATGTTTGAAAACTATTGACGTTTTTTTCAAAAGAAAATCGTTTGATAAGTCTGTACATTAAGAGAGAAAAATGCAAGTTCATTCAAACCACATCTTTCATTCAGTCACACTATGAATTTATATTCGTATGATCAAGATACAATATTAAACCCCAAAAAAACTATTTCCGGCAGCGGCGGAGGCGGTGTGCCGCGCCGTCATTGTCGTTGTCGTCCTCCGGGACGCCGTTGTTTCAGCATTCAAGGCAGCACAAAATGTTCTTCACCTGGAAATCAAACATCATGTCATCGCTCGATCGATGGGCGGGGCGCGGGAGGACGGCAACTGGTGGCACTGAGAGGTAGCGGTCGATGGCGGTGCCGCATGCCGCTGAGGGGGCGCGTGCACGGGCACGTGCACGATGGGTGCAGCCAAACGCACGGGGACCGGCGCCGCGATGGGTGGAGGGGCGCGCATGGGCATGGGCGCTGGCATGTACACAAGCTCGCGCGGGTCCGTGGAGACCTCATGATGCCCGCGGCTTCCAGCTCCACGATAGTGCTCGACGACCAACCCGTCAATGCTACGGGGATGGTCGCTGGCGCGGGTGCAGGGATGGGTGCGGGGGAAGAAATCGTCGCGGCCATGGCGTTGGTGGAGGTCTGCGGGAGGGAGGGGAATGGGAGGCGAACAGTAAGGCCACCCATATTAAACAGCAGCTCAGGCGCCATTAATGGAGAGGATGCGAGCAAGGCGGGTGGCCATGGAAGTCAAAGGGCTCGCTTTCGAGTGAGCCTGCGCAGCGTATAGCTCGCACACTTCTGATACGTCCATTTTGCATCATGCTTTTATATTAATATTTATTGCATTATGGGCTGTTAATTCACATTGTATCACAATACTTATGCATTTTCTCTGTTATTTTATAAAGTTTACATGAAGAAGGAGAATGCCGACAGCTGGAATTTTGGACTGGAAAAGGAGCAAATATTAGAGACCTATTCTGCACAACTCCAACAGTCCTGAAACTTCACGGAGAATATTTTTGGAATATATAAAAAATATTGGGCGAAGAAAGCACTAGAGGGGGGCCACCTACCAGCCATAAGGGTGGAGGGCGCGACCTACCCCCTTGGGCGTGCACCCCGTCCTTATGGGCCCCTGGCAGGCCCCCGACGCCCATCTTCTGCTATATGGTGTGCTTTGACCTGGAAAAAATCATAAGGAAGCTTTCGGGACGAAGCACCGCCATCTCGAGGCGGAACTTTGGCAGAACCAATCTAGGGCTCCGGTGGAGCTGTTCTGCCGGGGAAACTTCCCTCCGGGAGGGGGAAATCGAAGCCATCGTCATCACCAACAATCCTCTCATTGAGAGGGGGTCAATCTCCATCAACATCTTCACCAGAACCATCTCCTCTCAAACCCTAGTTCATCTCTTGTATCCGATCTCTGTCTCAAAACCTCAGATTGGTACCTGTGGGTTGCTAGTAGTGTTGATTACTCCTTATAGTTGATGCTAGTTGGTTTATCCGGTGGAAGATTATATTTTCAGATCCTTAATGATAATTAATATTCCTGTGATCTCGATCATGAATATGCTTTGTGAGTAGTTACATTAATCATGTGAATTTGGTATTCATTCGATATTTTGATGAGATGTATGTTGTCTCAACTCTAGTGGTGTTATGTGACCATCGACTACATGACACTTCACCATGATTTGGGCCTAGGGGAAGGCATTGGGAAGTAATAAGTAGATAATGGGTTGCTAGAGTGACAGAAGCTTAAACCCTAGTTTATGTGTTGCTTCCTAAGGGGCTGATTTGGATCCATATGTTTCATGCTATGGTTAGGTTTACCTTAATTCTTCTTTTGTAGTTGCGGATGCTTGCGAGAGGGGTTAATCATAAGTGGGAGGCTTGTCCAAGGAAGGGCAGCACCCAAGCACCGGTCCACCCACATATCAAATTATCTAAGTAACGAACGCGAATCATATGAGCATGATGAGAACTAACTTGACAACAATTCCCATGTGTCCTCGGGATCACTTTGCTTTATATAAGAGTTTTTCCAGGCTTGTCCTTTGCTACAAAAAGGATTGAGCCATCTTGCTGCACCTTAGTTACTTTTATTACTTGTTACCCGTTACGAATTATCTTATCACACAACTATCTGTTATCGATAATTTCAGTGCTTGCAGATAATACCTTGCTGAAAACCGCTTGTCATTTTCTTCTGCTCCTCGTTGGGTTCAACACTCTTACTTATCTAAAGTACTACAATAGATCCCCTATACTTTTGGGTCATCAAGACTCTTTTATGGCGCCGTTGCCGGGGAGTGAAGCGCCTTTGGTAAGTGGTATTTGGTAAGGAAACATTTATATAGTGTGCTGAAATTTACTGTCACTTGTTACTATGGAAAGTAATCCTTTGAGGGGCTTGTTCGGGGTATCCTCACCTCGACCGGAAGAGCAAAGTGTTGATCCTCAACCTATTGCACCTACTGAAAATATTTATTATGAAATTCCTTCGGGTATGATAGTGAAACTGCTAGCTAATCCTTATGCAGGAGATGGAACATTACATCCTGATATGCACCTAATCTATGTGGATGAAGTTTGTGGATTATTTAAGCTTGCAGGTATGCCTGAGGATGTTTTCAAGAATAAGGTCTTCCCTTTATATATGAAGGGAAAGGCACTGACATGGTATAGGCTATGTGCTGATATTGGATCTTGGAACTACAACCGATTGAAATTGGAATTTCATCAGAAGTTTTATCCTATGCATCTGGTTCATGGTGATCGGAATTATATATAGGAGAAATTATCGCTCAAGCTAGGGGGAGGCTTAAGTCAATGTTATATTCATTCCCCAATCATGAGCTCTCAAGAGAAATAATTATCTAGAACTTTTATGCTCGGCTTTCTCATAATAATCGATCCATGCTCGATACTTCTTGTACTGGTTCTTTTGTGAAGAAGGATATTGAATTCAAATGGGATTTATTGGAAATAATTAAATGCAACTCTAAAGATTGGGAACTCGACGAAGGTAAGGAGTTAGGTATAAACCTTAAGTTTGATTGTGTTAAATATTTTATGGATGCCGATGCTTTTCATGATTTTAGCACTAAATATGGACTTGACTCTGAGATAGTAGCTTCTTTCTGTGAATCATTTGCTACTCATGTTGACCTCCCTAAGGAGAAGTGGTTTAAGTATCATCCTCCCATTGAAGTTAAAGTAGTTGAACCTATTAAAGTTGAAGAAGAAACTATTACTTATAATGTTGACCCTATCGTTCCTACTGCTTATATTGAGAAACCTCCTTTTCCTATTAGAATAAAGGATCATGCTAAAGCTTCAACTGTGGTTTGTAAGAGTTATACTAGAACACCTACACCCATGAACAAATTAAAGCTGAACCTAGTATTGCTATGGTTAAAGATCTCTTGGTCAATAATATTGATGGGCATGCTATTTATTTCTGTGATGAAGCTGCTAGAATTGCTAAACCTGATATTAAAGATAAACATAGACCTGTTGTTGGCATGCCTATTGTTTCCGTTAAAATAGGAGATCATTGTTATCATGTCTTATCTGATGTGGGTGCTATTGTGAGTGCAATTCCTTATGCTCTATATGAAGAAATTATGAATGATATTGCACATGCGGAGATAGAAGATATTGATGTTACTATTAAGCTTGCCAACAGATATACTATATCACCAATTGGGATTGTTAGAGATGTTGAAGTATTGTGTGGGAAAATTAAATACCCTGCGAATTTTCTTGTTCTTGGTTCCCCACAAGATAATTTTTGTCCCATTATATTTGGTAGACCTTTCTTGAATATCGTTAATGCTAAGATAGACTGTGAGAAAGATATTGTTACTGTTGGTCTAGGGGATATGTCTCATGATTTGAATTTCTCTAAATTTCGTAGACAACCCCATGATAAAGAATTGCCTAGTAAGGATGAAATTATTGGTCTTGCCTCTATTGTCGTGCCTCCTACTAATCCTTTAGAACAATATTTGCTAGACCATAAAAATGATATGTTATGAATGAAAGAAGGGAAATAGATGGAATATTCTTTTATCAAGGGCCTATTTTGAAACACAATTTGCCTGTTGAAATCCTTGGAGATCCTCCTCCACCCAAGGGTGATCCCGTGTTTGAGCTTAAACCATTGTCTGATACTCTTAAATATGCTTATCTTGATGAGAAAAAGATATATCCTGTAATTATTAGTGCTAACCTTTCAGAGCATGAAGAAAAGAAATTATTGAAAACTCTGAAGAAGCATTGTGCTGCTATTGGAAATACTCTTGATGATCTTAAGGGCATTAGTCCAACTCTATGTCAGCACAAAATTAATTTGCAGCATGATGCTAAACCAGTTGTTGATCACCAACGACAGTTAAATCCTAAGATGAAAGAAGTGGTAAGATATGAAATACTAAAGCTTCTGGAGGCAGGTATAATTTATCCTATTACTGACAGTAGATGGGTAAGTCATGTTTACTATGTCCCTAAGAAGGGAGGTATTACTATTGTTCCTAATGATAAGAATGAATTGATTCCACAAAGAATTGTTACAGGTTATAGAATGGTAATTGATTTTTGCAAATTGAATAAAGCAACTAGAAAAGATCATTACCCTCTACCTTTTATTGATCAAATGCTAGAAATATTACCCAAACATACACATTTTTTGCTTTCTAGATGGTTATTCTGGTTTCTCTCAAATACCTGTGTCAAGATTAGGAGAAGACCACTTTTACTTGCCCTTTCAGTACCTTTGCTTATAGACGTACGCCTTTTGGTTTTATGCAATGCACCTGCTACCTTTCAAAGATGTATGACTGCAATATTCGCTGATTTTTGTGAAATGATTGTTGAGGTTTTCATGGTTGATTTCTCCGTTTACAAAACTTCTTTTGATGATTGCTTAAGCAACCTTGATCGAGTTTTGTAGAGATGTGAAGAAACTAATCTTGTTTTGAATTGGGAGAAGTGCCACCTTATGATTAATGAAGGTATTGTCTTGGGGCATCAAATTTCTGAAAGACGTATTGAAGTTGATAAAGCTAAAGTAGATGCTACTGAAAAGAAATGCCGTGTCCTAAAGATATCAAAGGTATAAGAAGTTTCCTTGGTCATGCTGGTTTCTATAAGAGGTTTATTAAATACTTCTCAAAACTTTCTAGGCCTCTCACTAATCTCTTGAAAAAAGATGTTCCTTTTGTTTTTGATGATAATTGTGTAGAAGCATTTGAAATACTTAAGAAAGCCTTGATTTCTGCACCTATTGTTCAGCCACTTGATTGGAATTTACCCTTTGAAATTATGTGTGATGCTAGTGATTATGCTGTTGGTGTTGTTCTAGGGCAAAGAGTTGATAAGAAATTAAATGTTATTCATTATGCTAGTAAAACTCTAGACAGTGCCCAAAGAAATTATGCTACTAATGAAAAATAATTTTTAGCAGTTGTATTTGCTTGTGATAAGTTCAGATCTTATATTGTTGATTCCAAAGTGACTATTCACACTGATCATGCTGCTATTAAATATCTTAAGGAAAATAAAGATGCTAAACCTAGACTTATTATATGGGTTCTCTTGCTGCAAGAATTTGATTTACATATTATTGATAGAAAGAGAGCCGAGAACCCCATTGCAGACAACTTGTCTAGATTGGAAAATGTTCTTGATGACCCACTGCCTATTGATGATAGCTTTCCTCACGAACAATTAGCTATCATAAATGCTTCTCGTAATACTCCATGGTATGTTGATTATGCTAATTACAATGTTGCCAAATTTATACCACCTAGTTTCACATACCAGCAAAAGAAAAAGTTTTTCTATGATTTAAGACATTACTTTCGGGATGACTCACACCTTTATAAATGTAACATCCCAAAATTCTAAATTTTTGAATGTTATATTAAATATATAGTTTTTATTGTTTGTTTGATTATGGTGTGGTTGCTTGTGTGAAACTGAGGTGAAATTTGAAACTTTTTGAAAGTTGAATGAGGGGGAATAAAAGGACTTTCCCAAACTTTCACCTTGCATTTATGATCTCCGTGAATTAAAATTCATTTCATCACAAAACCCTAGAGAGAAGAATATATGACTTCTTCCATTTAATTAAACGAAAAAGGGATTTTTAAAAGGTTTGAATTCCATCTGAAAATATTTCAAATTCAGAAACTTTATGCAACTCAATGAGTTTCATGAGAGAAGATAAAATGACTTCTTCTAATGCTAAGAAAGAGAGTTGGAAGTTTCAAAGAATGAAATTGGAACTCCCTTTGAAGTTATTTTGAGAACCCCTTTCAATTTGGAATTATTTGGTTTTATTCAAATTATTTTTCTCCAAAAATAAAATATATGGAAAATAGGGTAAAATGATTCCCTATAGTGGAAAATGGGAGAAAAATGAGTTTGAAATCATTTTGGTATTTTAAAATATTTTTTGGTTTTTAAATGAACAAGTAGCACTATTTGCTTTGTTTAATTTCTTGCGTAATTTATTTGCCTCTCAAAATATGTTCATGTTTTAGGAAATCTTTTTCTGAAAATTTTGATATATAATATACCTATATAAAATTTTGTTCCATTTTTGTTATTCAGTTTTTCTTTCTGTTTCTATTTAAAAAAACTATACGTGCGGCTCATATTTGTATGTCGCCCACATGCGTGAAGGAAACATGCCCTAGAGGCAATAATAAAGTTATTATTTATTTCCTTATATCATGATAAATATTTATTATTCATGCTAGAATTGTATTAACCGGAAACATAATACATGTGTGAATACATAGACAAAGTGTCACTAGTATGCCTCTACTTGACTAGCTCGTTGATCAAAGATGGTTATGTTTCCTAGCCATAGACATGAGTTGTCATTTGATTAACGGGATCACATCATTAGGAGAATGATGTGATTGACTTGACCCATTCCGTTAGCTTAGCACTTGATCGTTTAGTATGTTGCTATTGCTTTCTTCATGACTTATACATGTTCCTATGACTATGAGATTATGCAACTCCCGTCTACCAGAGGAACACTTTGTGTGCTACCAAACGTCACAACGTAACTGGGTGATTATAAAGGTGCTCTACAGGTGTCACCAAAGGTACATGTTGGGTTGGCGTATTTCGAGTTAGTTGCGATGATGCATTACGGAACGAGTAAAGAGACTTGCCGGTAACGAGATTGAACTAGGTATTGAGATACCGACGATCGAATCTCGGACAAGTAACATACCGATGACAAAGGGAACAACGTATGTTGTTATGCGGTTTGACCGATAAAGATTTTCGTAGAATATGTAGGAGCCAATGTGAGCATCCAAGTTCCGCTATTGGTTATTGACCGGAGACGTGTCTCGGTCATGTCTACATAGTTCTCGAACCCGTAGGGTACGCACGCTTAAAGTTTGGTGACAATCGGTATTATGACTTTTCGTGTTTTGATGTACCGAAGGTAGTTCGGAGTCCCGGATATGATCATGGACATGACGAGGAGTCTCGAAATGGTCGAGACGTAAAGATCGATATATTGGATGACTATATTCGGACATCGGAAGTGTTCCAAGTGGTTTCGGATAAAAACCGAAGTACCGGGGGGTTACCGGAACCCCCCGGGGAGTTAATTGGGCCTCATGGGCCTTAGTGGGAGAAGAGGAGGGGCGGCAGGGCAGCCGCGTGCCCCCTCCCCCTCTAGTCCGAATTGGATAAGGAGGGGGGCGGCACCCCCCTTTTTCCTTCTCCTCCTCTCTCCCTTCCTTCCCTCTCCTACTCCAAACAAGGAAAAGGAGGAGTCCTACTCCCGGTGGGAGTAGGACTCCCTCACTGGCGTGCCCTCCTCCTGGCCGGCCGCCTTCCCCCTTGCTCCTTTATATACGGGGGAAGGGGCACCCTAGAACACACAAGTTGATCAGTTGATCTATTCCAGCCGTGTGTGGTGCCCCCCTCCACCATATTCCACCTCGGTTATATCGTAGCGGTGCTTAGGTGAAGCCCTGCGTCGGTAGCTACATCATAACCGTCATCACGCCGTCATGCCAACAAAACTCTCCCGTGAAGCTCTGCTGGATCGGAGTTCGTGGGATGTCATCGAGCTGAACGTGTGCTGAACTCGGAGGTGCTGTACATTCAGTACTTGGATCGGTCGGATCGTGCAGACGTATGACTACATCAACCGCGTTGTGCTAATGCTTCCGCTTTCAGTCTATGAGGGTACGTGGACACACTCTCCCCTCTCGTTGCTATGCATCACCATGATCCTGAGTGTGCATAGGAAATTTTTTGGAATTACTATGTTCCCCAACAATGCACAACATAGTAGACAGGCCGGCCCGTATTTTTCTTTTTCTCTTTTTATTTCGTTAAGGTTTACAATTTGATTTATTTGATTTATTTATTTATTTTCCAAAAAATAAATTTTTAGGAAAGAAAAATATTGAAAAAAACTGCAGCCGCAGTGTGCGCGTGACCGGCCGGCGGAAACCTTTTGGTCCATGGCGCACTTTTCCCCTCTGTTTCTTTTCTTTTCGTATACATTTATGTGACGCCCTCGATTTGACTGTACACTAATCATACATGCAAATGTGTACGATCAAGATCAAGGACTCGCGGGAATATATCACAACACAACTCTAGACACAAATTAAAGTAATACAAGCTTTATATTACAAGCCAGGGGCCTCAAGGGCTCGAATACATAAGCTCGCACATAGACGAGTCAGCGGAAGCAACATATCTAAGTACAGAAATAAGTTAAACAAGTTTGCCTTAAGAAGGCTAGCACAAACAGGGATACATATCGAAAGAGGCGCAGGCCTCCTGCCTGGGATCCTCCTAAAGTACTCATGGTCATCGTCAGCGGCCTGCACGTAGTAGTAGGCACCTCCAGTGTAGTAGGAGTCGTCGTCGACGGTGGTGTCTGGCTCCTGGACTCCATCGTCTGGTCGCAACAATTGGGTATAGAAAGGGGAAAGGGGGGAGCAAAGCAACTGTGAGTACTCATCCAAAGTAATCGCAAGCAAGGAGCTACACTACATATGCATTGGTCAAATGAAAGGGGTAGTATATGTGGACTGAACTGCAGAATGCGAGAATAAGAGGGGGATAGCTAGTCCTATCGAAGACTATGCTTCTGGCGACCTCCATCTTGCAGCATGTAGAAGAGAGTAGATTGTAAGTTCACCAAGTATCATCGCATAGCATAATCCTACCCGGTGATCCTCCCCTCGTCGCCCTGTGAGAGAGCGATCACCGGGTTGTATCTGACACTTGGAAGGGTGTGTTTTATTGAGTATCCGGTTCTAGTCGTCATAAGGTCAAGGTACAACTCCAGGTCGTCCTTTTACCGAGGGACACGGCTATTCGAATAGATCAACGTCCCTGCAGGGGTGCACCACATTTCGCAACACGCTCGATCCCCTTTGGCCGGACACACTTTCCTGGGTCATGCCTAGCCTCGAAAGATCAACACGTCGCAGCCCTACCTAGGCACAACAGAGAGGTCAGCACGCCGGTCTAAATCCTATGGCGCAGGGATCTGGGCCAATCGCCCATTGCACACCTGCACGTTGTGTGGGCGGCCAGAAGCAGACCTAGCCCCCTTAATATGTGAGCAGGCTTATGGTCCAATCAGCAGCGCGCCGCTTAGTCGCTGACTGCATGAAGGCTTCGGTTGATACCACGACGTCGAGTGCCCATAACTGTTCCCGCATAGTTGGTTAGTGCATTTAGGCCAGTGGCCAGACTCAGATCAAATACCCAGATCTCGTTAAGCGTGTTATTTTGAAATAACCGTGGATGTCGACCAGGGCCAGGCCCACCTCTCTCCTAGGTGGTCTCCACCTACCCCATCACTCCGCCACAAAGGTTCACTCAGAGGGCCATTAGGACAAACGTCCTTTCGGACCCAATCCGTGAATCACTTGCGGGTACTCTACGAGCCGACCCGACTTTAGTCACCACATGTATCACATATTATGTATATAAGTATATACCCGTGATCACCTCCCAAGTGATCACGGCTCGATAGTATAGCATGGCAGACATACAAGAATGTAGGGCCACTAATGATAAACTAGCATCCTATACTAAGGATTTAGGATTGCTGAAAGTGCAACTATCCCTAGGTGGTTTTGGTAATTCCTAACAACATATAGCTCATTGAGCTAATGCTATTTCAAGATTAATATTTTAGGAAAAGCTCAATGAATGGCATGGCATGGATGAGGAAAGTGGACCCCTCAAAATACTAAGGACAAAAAGATTGGCTCAAGCTCAAAGCTCAAGACTCTACAT
>NW_024118654.1:0-19185 GCF_003073215.2 Triticum urartu
GCCTGCCCGCCCCCCCCGCCCACCCGCCCCCCCCGACACGGGAGCAGCCGAGCCACGTCGTGCTTGTCGGAGAGACGTACGCGTACCTGCGGCCGGGTCCAGCACTGCGCGCGAATGCATGCCGCATTTCACTGCACCGATCGAAGACGCCGTGCACCTACCCACTGCATGCATGCACTCGAGCACTCTCTCTCGCTCGCTCTTTCTGAGTGCATCCGTCGTCCTGACTGACTGGTCATGGTCAGTCCCATTATTTCCATTCATTCGCCTTGCTGTCCACGCATCTTCGCCAACAGATCATCTGTGACATCCTCCATCGCTTCTTGGTGTAGAATGCATGCGCCCAGCGCGTCGGTGCTTGCTTCTTTGTGTGCTAGTATGCATGCGCCCAGCTCGCCGGTGCTTGCTTTCTCATCGCCCGACGCACCTACTCCATCCGTCCTTCCGTTTCGTCCGTGCTTCATTTCACAGGTCGCACCGCACCCCCCGTCTATCGTGTACTGCCGGTATTGTCATACTAGTGTGCTACGTACTCTCTCTCTCTCTCTGTCTCTGTCTCTCTGTCTCTCTCTCTACCGTGCATGCAACGGGACGAAGGCCAGACACGGTACCAAAAGGAAGAGACGCAGTTAGTTTAGAACGGAAGGTCTAGCTAGCCAGCAATTATAGCGTACCACTGGTGCAGTGAGGTAGCAATCCAGCAGGCACCCGCGTCGCTTCGGCGAGTCCCTCCGCCGCGTCAACCGTCCCGTCGGCGTCCACCACGAGTCGCGGCCAGCGCACAACTGCCTGCCGGGCTCTTTCTTTCTGTTCCTTTTCCGTCGCATGGAGGTCGACTTTGTTGCCTAGCCGGTTCCTATCTACAGTAGCTATAAAGTTCAAAAGGAAATAAGAAAAGCGAGAATCGGAATATGTACACATGCTGACATGCAAGCACGTGAATGCACACTGTGCAGGTATGTACCTAGGAGTGCACGACACACTGAGTGTTTGGGGTCATGTACCATACTGTCCGCGTGTATGCATCCATATCAGTATCCATGCTGCATGCATGCATCCATATGTACGTGCCTTCTTGTCTTTCGTTCTTTTCAAGACAATACAAACACAACATACACGTATATACTCACCCTTATGAACGTGATTTACGAAGTTACCGTAGGTTCCTCGTCGTCGACGGGACGTATCCCACAAAAAGCGTATCGTCGGAAATAATCCTGAAACAAATTCAGAAATAATGCGAGCACCAGGACTTTAACCCTAATGGGCCTGAGCATACCACTGTCCTTCTAATCATCCAACCATAAATTGGTTCGTGTGCCTTTATGTTTACGCGCATGCATCAATATCCATGCTGCCACGTACTCGTACGTTCATACGTTTGCTGTCTTTCCTGACAAAGCGTGGGTGTGTGCATGTAGAGGCGGCAATGCGGACTCGGATGGACGTCGTAGACACAGACACGCACAGTACTGTACGTACTACGAGTAGCATATACATACAGCTGCGACGAAGCATATATAAATATACATACGTACTACAACATGTCAACATGTACGCCACACTTTGAAGTTTGAATTGTTCGCGCCTGATTCGCTAGCTCTCTCATGATTAATGAGTGGATTGCTGGTGGGCCGGCGGCGCACGTACAGCCCGTGAGTGCGATGCTCCCGGAGTTATGATCATGTGCACTCTACGTACTCACACGCCGGCCGAAGAAACTACCTAGCTTCTCAGTAGTCACATCATCATCTACTCAAAAAACAGAAAAGTACTACTGAAAAAACTAAAGAGCAGTCACATCATCAACGTAACCAGGTTGCCAATCATACAGCTGCGTGAATTTGTGAGGCAATTTGGCCCGACCCCGATTTTATATGAAAAGACTGCCCAAAAGTTCCAAAATATCAGAATTTTTTGCCCGTCTCCGTTTTTTTGGTTGAGTTGGTTCTTGGACTTAGTATAGATGTACTCTACGTGTCAGTAAAACCTCATTAAATAATCCAATGATTCGTAGGCTACACAAAAGAGATAAATTTTTAGCCAAAACATCACAAAACAAGCCCATTCCGATCCATATATTTGTCCATTTTGAGTACAAAAAGTGGTGTGTGTGCGCGCGCACGCGTGTTGTGAACTCCTATGTAAGTGTTGTGTTTCTCAAATGGTCTTTCCGTCACTGGCCGCACATCCTTTCTAGGGTGCTCATTGCTCATCGTTCATGTTCCAGCTCTCAAGAGGCGCGGAGCTACGTCCAGCACAGGGGGAGTCGGTGCCCCCACCCTTGGACTAAACTCTGAAGAAGAAAACTTAGTGGGCTTAGATTGGAAGAAATTTAGCTATTTTCCAACCGTCCGCTACAACCCCTAGCCCCCACTCTCTACATCCATACTTGGACTCTGGTGAATACAAACCGTCGGATCAACCTATAACGCATTACCACATGACGTCACGACTACCGATTTTTAAACTAGTTCCCTTTAGAAAACATACAAGAAATTTTAAATTAACAAGGCCCCAAATGACCTAAGGATATAGAAGATTATTGATAGAACAAATTAAAAGCATCGAGCATACACACGGTTTCATGTAATTGGAGCCCCATCATTATCATATGCTAGATAAGAAGCAAATACAACATCGGGAGGTATAAGAATGCCACCTTCATGAGGATCGTCCCTTGTCAGCTCTAGGATGCCTGGAAATCAAAACATCCTCCATCTCGAAAGAGGGACCCTGCTCCCTCTCCTTGGCTCGGATTGACACTTAATATTCGGCCAATGCTCACCAGAGGGCTAGGACCGTCGTTGACATGAAAAACAAGGGAAGAGCAAACCCTAGACGTGATGTCTCTCTCTCTCTCTCTCTCACACACACACACACACATGCACACACACACACACACACCGAGAAGCAGAAACTATTCAAATTAATATTATTTATTTCATTTTTTAAGTCTTGCAACCCAGGATGGCCTAATCTCCGGGTGGACCATGGCCCACCCGACCACCCCTACGGCCCAGAAACCACGCGGAAAGGGGTGCACAATCATAGAACCAGTCATCCCAGCTCAGCGGCATTAAGGCGGCACCATCGGCTCCGCCGGTGAACCACCTTTTATTCGCGGATGACAGTCTGCTGTTTTTCAGGGCAAGTGTTAACGGAGCGGAATCGGTTTCAAACCTATTGGATACATATTGCAAGGCATCGGGGCAGAGAATTGACAAGGATAAGTCATCCATCTTTTTCAGTCGGGGATGCCCAGAGATAGTACGTAATGCTATGAAGGGTTTTTTGCAAGTTCCAAATGAATCACTCAATGAAAAATATCTAGGAATGCCATCTGATGTGGGACACTCCAAGATAGGTACTTTCAAATATCTAAGTGATCGAGTTTGGAATAAGGTGAAGGGATGGATGAGCAACTGCTTGTCGGCGGGAGGTAAGGAGGTGCTTATAAAATCTGTAGCTCAAGCAATACCGGTATTTTTGATGTCTTGTTTCAAGTTGCCAAGAGGTCTCTGTGATCATATACAAACTATCATCAGAAAGTTTTGGTGGGGATGTAAACAAGGGGAGCATAAACCAGCGTGGGTTTCGTGGGATGTCATGACAAGGCCCAAATATTTGGGGGGCCTAGGGTTCAGAGATATGGAATTGTTCAACCTCGCGCTGCTAGCCAGGCAAGCATGGAGGGTCCTGCAAGAACCAGCAAGTTTAAGTGCAAGAATATTGAAGGCGTCTTATTTCCCAGACTCAACTATCCTCGAGGCGGAGCTGGGGTCTCGCCCATCTCAAATATGGCATGCTATCCTAGAGGGGCGAGATGTGCTGCAACTGGGAATTATTAGAAGGATTGGGAATGGCATATTTACACGCATTTGGGAGGACAATTGGATTCCCAAAGAAACAGCCCCAAAACCGATTGTATCACTAGTTGCGACACCTCCCAGGAGGGTGTTCGATCTTCTGTCTCCAGCCACTGCTTCATGGAATGAACCTTTAATGCGTTCAGTTTTCTTACCTTTTGATGCTGAAGCAATTCTGAAGATACCAGTGTGCACCCGAAACACTGAGGACTTCTGGGCTTGGAACCCGGACAAGAAGGGCAAGTTTTCAGTCAGTTCGGCTTACAGGCTTCTAGTCACAACAAAAGTGCAGAGGGAAGGTTGGCTAGAAGGAAGATGTGACTCGTCATCCAACTCTAGAGAAGAGGAAGCTTGTGCCCGTCTATGGCAGCTGCAAGTCCCATCAAAGGTCAGAGTGTTCTTGTGGCATCTCGCACGACACTCCATACCAACTACAGACGTTTTACATAGACGGAATATGACAACCCAGAGTGTCTGTCCGCTGTGTGGAGGCCAAGATTCGTGGAGACATGCTCTCTTGTCATGCACTATGTCGAGATGTATATGGGCTTTGACGGATGAAACTCTTGTCACAAAGATGACGGAAAACGTGGAGCCAAGTGCGAAAAACTGGCTGTTTGAACTTCATGAGGCACTAGACCATGAGAGTTTCACGAGAATGGTCGTCACTCTGTGGGCTGTGTGGTATGCAAGGCGCAAGGCAATTTATGAATCATTATTCCAAAATCCACACCAAACAATATCATTTGTAGACTCTTATCTTCAGGAGCTATAACAAATTCCCACTTGTAAACCAAGAGTGCAGGTACTTGCTGTACCAGGGCAGCAACGCCGATGGATCCCACCTCCAGCTGGTTTTATCAAGATCAATGCGGATGGTGCATTAGCAAGGAACAGAAGAGTGGGAGTAGCGGCTGCAGTCTGTCGAGATTCGAATGGCAATTTTCTTGGCTCGTCAGCAGTTGTCTTTCAAGGAGTCAGAGACCCTATGATACTGGAGACATACGCTTGTCGGGATGCTCTATCTTTGGCGGAGGATCTGTATGAGCAAAATATCATGGTAGCCTCAGATTGTCAAGGTGTGGTGCAAGATATCAGCGAAGGGACAGGAGGTCCCAATGCGGCTGTTATACATGAAATAGTAGACCGCAAAGCTAGTTTCTCTTCTTGCTCGTTTGTTTTTGAACGAAGGAACTTTAATTTCGAGGCTCATAATCTCGCTAAATTCGCATGTAATTTAGATATAGGTAGGCATATTTGGTCGGGCACTTTTCATGACCCAAACCGTGTACCTATGAACATTGTTTTGAATCAATAAAGTGAGCGAGATTTTTCAAAAAAAAAAAAACCAAAGCAAGAGGAACAAAGCCCAAGCGGTGGAGAGACACCGAGAAAGTGGGGCGACCCACCCTTAGAAATTAGTCTAGGCTCCCGCCAACTCTATCGTACCTCAACATCTGAAAAAAAAGGGATGCACATCCCCTCCCGGCGAGGCTCAAGGGTGCCGTCTCGCATGCGACTAGGGGTGTGTCGTAAACATTACAAGGGGGGCACCGAAAATAGAAGAAGCATGCCTTTCGAAAAAACAGAAACAAGAATATGCGGAAGTGCTCTCTTGGCCGGCCGAACCTCAATGCTGATGCCACATCTCGGACAGCGGCACAGCGTCGTCGCCGCCACACGCCCACGCGTGCCACGACACCACTCGACCACACAGATATTCACCAAGTAATAGAATACGTACGTGATATATAGTAGCTATAGTAAAGCATTGGCGCATACGCATCCGATCGATATACCCTGTGGTCTCAGCTGTGACCACTCATAAGATTAAGTACAAGTAATCGGCCGATGGATACACCAAAACCGTACCCCATGTGCAGACGCATCCAATGGTAGCACGCATTTCGATTTTCAAACCACGCTCCCCGATTTCAAATCCCTAACGTATACCTGACACAAACAAATTGCCCTACACGGCCTAGATCTAATCTACTCCAACATTGATTAATCTGCCGCCAGCACAGTCGGTAGTTCCCCTAGTTCAAATAACTAAATTAACCGACAGTTGCTGCATGCATTTTGTTTCTCTTTTCCTTTGCGATCGATGGAAACACAACTGGCACCCATTGTGATTTTACAGCCAGAATGTTTTTGAATGATGAAAAGAAAACGAGAAGGTAAAATGTACCCCTAGTTATTACTGTGAAATGGATAAGGAGGAAGATGAGGATTAATCCTGCTGTGGTCACGGCGGCAGCATGCATCCACCACTCGGGGCTGGGCCAGGGGCGGCAGGTAGCATCATGTCAGGAAGATTCGGGCAGTGCATCAATTTCAGCGCCTCCAATGGGGGCTCAAAACGTCCCCGTGATTCCCTATCCGCTCCTGGTAATCACCTCGGTAAATGCGGATTAGCAGCAATTAATTACCGCAGTAGTTACACCGTCTGTCGACGACCGACTGGCGTGCATATGGCATATGCCCGCATCGCATCGACATGGGGATTAATTACCGGATTGACTATGCAAGGAGCACTACACTGTCGGAGGATTCAGTCTTGGTAATAATGCATGGACGAGTGGACATCATGCATGGTCAGCATGGAGCCTGCTGTGAGCCCCCATTTCGTTTGGCTTGCTGCATGGCAGTTTCATCGTCCGGTCGTCCGTCGTGCCCTCTTCTTCTTCCTCGAAAATGCAAAGTACTTTCAAGAAAGTAAAATCAGATGCAAATGAAAATAAGCTGTGCAGGAGCACAGGGTAGATGATTCCCTCCTTTCCGATTCCCAAAGCGAGCCTTATGGGAGTGTCCGAAAGAGTTCAGATAAAGAAACAAACATGGACTATCATCATAACCCTTTCCTTCTCCCTAGTTCCATGCCTGGCCGGCTTATGGTAGTACTACTAATTTTCACTCACATGCATGCACGTATGGGCCGGTGCAAGTGCCCCAAGCACGCTGCTGGTGTGTGCTTCTATGGTTTTGCTATTTACTCCCTCCATCTTAAAATTATTGTCTCAAGCTTACTGTAATTTTGTACTAAAATTAGTACAAAGTTGAGACACTGCGGAGGAGTATGTGTTAGTCGATTTCCGTGAAGCATCAAGGGCGAAAACGGTTAGTGTCGCGGCGAGGACAAAGGCACGAAGAAGTCATCGAGGCCTCGGACAGGAGTGACCCGGTGCCAGGGACGATGCGAGGCCTCGATCAGCACTTCGTGCATGCACAGATGAATTAACTGAAGGGATTTGGTAAGTTCGTCACGGTAGTATTTCTAGCTCTATAAGCTGATTAAAGGTAAAAAAACAGTGCAACAGAGTTACACTATAAGCTGGGGTAAGATTCTGTACCACGATACATCCAATTGGACATTTCGAAACGAGTGGGTGATCCTGAAATACATATGTTCAGTACAAATAGGACGGACAAGTTGATACTAGATCGAGGGCTGTTTAAACAAACAGCATGTGTATGTGGGGTCCACATTTTTGAAAAACAAACGGTATAGTAATGCGGAGAGCGACAGTCCGGCATTGGTGCGTGCAGGTGGATGCGAATGGGATGCTGCTAGCAGGAAGAATCGCCATCAGCCTCACTGCATGCATGATAACAACTTTCTCCTGTTACATTGTCTCTCCGGCCTGGCCAGCAAACAAGCACCCACCCTGACCCCAAAGCTCGATGTCCATCATCCATCCACGTCAACCCCATCACCCAATGCTCGTACTAGTACAATCTCACTCTATTCTCTGCTCTCAAGTCTGATGAAGAAACGGTTTCCCCTTCCCCTGCTCTGCTCCGGTGGTGTGCTGCTACTCTGAAATCCAGGGGTCCCGGTTCCCCGGTCGCACTCACTCTTCTGTGGTTTGCCAGAGATCGCTCTCTCCAGCTCCGTCACAAACTTTCGAAACCCAGCAGCAGCGGCAAGCAACAGCTCGTTACACTCACGGGCGTACTGGCTTAGGCATCACCTCAGTCTCTTTCCATCAATCCATCAAGATATATTTTTGTTTTTGCGGGGAATCCATCAAGACAGATTGATCGGAATGAAGCGGTACTCGCGGAGCCTGTCCGTGCCGGACACGCCCAGGGGCCTCACGGCCGGCCGCCATCGCCGGCAACCCCTGCCCCGGCTGCTTGTCCTTGGTGCACTGCCTCATCGTCGCCCCCGGCGCCGGCATGCCGGAGAATGAAGCTACTACATACGCGGCTCAAGCGTACAGGAGTGCACTGCCGAAATGAACCCCCGAGCTAAAGCTAGCCGGACTGCATGCAACACACGTACAAGTGCACGCCATGGTCTGACCTGGCATGCACCGATGCACGCACGTCCAGCGTACGTAGGGTGAAGACTCCATGCACCTATCGATGAAGCTACTACATAGGCGTCTCAAGCCTTCAGGAGTGCATGCACTGCCGAAAGAACCCCCGAGCTAACGCTAGCCGGACTGCATGCAATGCAACACACGTACAGTACAAGTGTACGCCATGGTCGACCTGGCATGTGTTGGAATTATATGTCCTGCAACTATATTCAAATTACTTGGAATTGTTAAAATTCAGAATACCTCATTATGGAATTATACATGCATTTATACATGGAATTGTTTTACATGTTTAGCATGGAATTGTTACTTGCTGGAACGTACTTAAGTTTTATATACTTAATGAAGCTGGTCGATTATCGGTGGAATACAATATACTATTTATATTGGAAAGACTACCCGGATACACCAATGATTGGAAGGAGTTAGATCTTATAATTAGATTACAGCCCTAATGTTGATCTACATAATTAGAGGAATTTACACTCTATTATGGCGCGTTGCTCACAAGCGCGTGCTCCGGGGACGAAACGGGTAGAATCCGTTAAACAGACAAATATGATCGTGGTTGATAATTTAATCTGGACTCTATCCCGAAAACTAGTGGAAAAGACTAGGAATCTTATATCTGTATAAGAGGTGGACTCTTTGAAAAGACAGTATAAGAAGGTCCCTACCCCCTAGCCTTATATATGCGAATTGTGAGCGGCATCACGAATAAGCGCAGAGGAATAAGGGGTAGACCGTAAACCCTAATTTTTCTTACAGCATGCACCGATGCACTGCACCTGCACGCACGTCCAGCGTACGTAGGTTCAAGACTCCATCCGATTGGATCCTTTTGCGACGGAGGTGGACATTTGAATTCATGATGATCAAGTCAAGTGGATGAGGTGCTCGCTCGATCGGCCCGGTCCGTACGCACTACGTGGGTTTCTCCTCCGTCGTTTTCGCTGGCCGGCCGGCCTCCCCGACACGGGGGTAGCCCAGCCACATTGCGCTTGTCAGGGAGACGTACACGTCCTGGGCAGGACTGGCCGGGAGTACGTCCGGGACCAGTGCTGCATGCAAATGCATTGCGGCATTTTACTACAACTGCTTGCCAATGCCATGCACCTATATATCGACACCATCTATACACTACTACAGACGAATCATGATTTACCGGCCCGGCCCCGGCGGGCCAGGTCCATTACGTCCATTCATTCACCTTGCTGTACATCCGATCGGTGGATCGACCGTGCGCATCTCCGCTAATGCAATGTCCATTCGTGCGGCCGATCAGTGGTAACGTCGAGCATGTACACCCGGCCGTCTTCCTCGGTCTTCACTCCTGAAGTCCACCCATTTGTTTTCCCCGCAAAGAAATGAAAATGAACTCCACCTCGATCGATGCTGCTGGCGTCGTTCGTAGATAAGCCTGATGTAGATGTGTGTTGCCGTGCTTGGTCCAGGTGTTTCAGCTGCAACGCGGTAGGAGCTTGTTCCTGCCCTAGCTAGCAGGAGTGCATGCCAAGTTGACTCGGGCCGGATGCATGCAAATGATGTGCGCAGCGCAGGTTCGTAGAGTAGCGTGGCACTGCTGGCAGCATGCCAACGATGTCATGACTTACTCTACTCACATGAATTCTGCACCGACGGGCTGCAACTCACGGAAAACTCCCTACGGACTTGACTTGTCCACCATGCACCTCGCCAATACCTTCCTCCCTGAATTTCAATTATATATGGGTCCAGTGTTTCCTCCCTATTCATGCATGCATGGAGGCCGGCCAGGGCCACGTCGAAAAGGAAGGAAGGAAGGAAGCTAACGAGGAATGGAAGCCCAGGCACGGCCGGTGCCCCATCCATCGCTTCGTACGTTTCTAGAGTAGCTGTCCATACAGGCATCGATTGAAATTGGTTGGAGAGAGAGAGAGAGAGAGAGAGAGAGAGAGAGAGAGAGAGAGAGAGAGAGAGAGAGAGAGAGAGAGAGAGAGAGAGAGAGAGAGAAAAGGAGGAGGAGACCAAGCTAGCTCGGAACGGAAGCCTTCCCAAGTGTAGTCAGCTCAAAAAACCGTCCGGCCGGTGCGGTAGGTGGCAGCAATCCCGTCCCGTCGACGTTGCATTCTCTCTCGCGCGGGCATGCACTTTGCCGCCTAGCTACTCCCTGTTCAAATTTCAAAAACCGAACAAAGCGAGAATCGAAAACACATTTGTGCGTACGTAGGTAGGAGTACGCATGAGTGCACGACACACTCACGCATCCACGTGCGGGCGGTTGCCGTCGTCCCTTCCCTGATGTAAAAATATTTGGTGGCAACGCGTCCACGCGAGAACGCAACGCATGCATGCGGGCGGCGTCTATGCGGTGGGGCCGGGGGTCGTGGACGGTACGTGCACGAAGCTAACGCATGCGTACGCCCGCGACCACGCATGTAAATGCACGTACGTGACGCCACACTTCCATGTTTGAATAGTTGGAGCCTAGCTCGATTGGCTCACCCGATCGGTCCATCGATTACTATACTTTACTGGCATGTGCAGTCTCACCACGCCTAAACTAAAATTAAGTAACCGGCCAATGGATCCACCAAAACCTTACGGCACGTGCAGACGCGTCCACTGGTCGCATGCATTTCGGTTTTCAAATCACGCACTCCGATTCAAATGCCCAACGTATACACCTGACACAAACAAATCTACCATCTCCCGGACGGACGGACGGGCAGATCTCTAGCCTATAACCACTTTGATTAATCTGCCGCCGGTACAGTCGCTACTTGCTACTATACCCGCACTGGGAATCTACGCACGCATTTGATCTGAGAGCAAAGCAGCACGTACGTACTCTTTTGTTTTCCGTTTCCTTGGTTGGCGGTCGATGAGATTTTGCAACTAGGATCGTCTCAATAAAAAAGATGGTGGTAAAATGACTACTCCTTTCAATCCACATTACCTGTTGCTCAAAGACCACTGCCAAGGAGACGACAGCATGCATGCACACGAATTTTTTAATTTTTTTTTTGAAACAAGGCAAAAGATTTGCCATTTTCATTGAATAAGAAGAAGAGAATTTTGGTCGACAAACTGATCGAGCCGTGCATGCATGCCTAGCCACAGACAGCCACTCACTGCTGGATAGAGCCATCGTTCAATGATCGTGCACACTATTTCGTGTGTGCAGCAGTTTGGTGTATGACACTTTATATTACTGCGAAGAGGATAACGAACTAGACGAGGGACTCCGGTGGTGAGTGGTCACAGCGGCAGCATGCAGCCACTTCGGGTGGGGCTCCTCTGGGCGCATCATGTCAGGAAGATTCGGACAATGCATCAATTTCGGTGCGGCCAATGGGGGCTCAAAACGTCACCATGATGCCATATCCGCTGTGTAATAATCACCTCTGCAACAGTACAGTAGTTAATTACTGGCATCGTCTCCGGTAATTAAACCTTCTGTCCACACCGACTGTGCGCATGTGGCATATGCCCGCATCACATGGCATGGGGATTAATTACCGCATTAACTATGGCAGGGTTTTTAAAGGACTTAATCTTGGTAAAAAAAAACATGCATGGACGAGTGGACAGCATGCGTGCATGCATGGGAGATGAGGTGTAGTACGTGTACTACTACTGTAGATGTGAGCGCCATTTCGTTTGGCGCGGCCTTTGGTGGTATCGTCCGTCCGTCCGTCCGTCGTGCCGTCGTCTTCTTCCTCCGAAATGCGGAGTGCTTTCATGAAAAAAGAGAGGACATGTGGCACGTACGTACTCCTACATGTATAGAGGAGATGATTCCCTCCTTTCCGACTCCCAAAGTGAGCCTTATGGGGGCGTCCGAAAGAGTTCGGGTAAAGAGACAAACTTGGACTCTCATCATAACCCCTTTCCTTCGCTCCAACAGCATGCCTGGCCAACTTTTAGAAGTGTGTAATAATTTTTACTCACATGCATGCATGTATGTGCCGTTGGTACTACTACTCCGAGTATGCAACTGGCGTATACGTAATGTAATTAAACTTGTAAATAACCAGCTATAAAAGCATTTATAGCCAGGCCTCAAACGTTCGGGAGACCCACCCGGTCACGAAAATCTAACCCAGACGGATGCCTTAAGAAGGTGCTTGATACGTTTTAGTCTCATGACTAATCCATGCTTGGATCCAAATACTAAAGAGACTAAAATCAAGTTAATGAGCATTTATTATCCTTCAAACCCTCCAATCCAGAAACTAGTATGTGTTAAAAGAGAGGAGTTATGTATCGGTTGGTTGCTTTGGAATACAAAGCGGGAGGAAACCCTTTTTCTTCAAAAGAGAGGAGTTAAATGAGGAGAGAGAGGATTAATCCACATTTTAGTAGGGGTATCCCTGACTAAAAAAATTAGTCTCAAGACTAGTTTTAGGGTGCTTAGAACTTTAGCCTCTTAAAGAGACTATTTTTAGTCAGACTAAAATAAGTCCCTTGGATCCAAGCACCCTCTAAACAAATCTCAAACGTCGGGCTGATCGACACCCCTCATATCCAGTCCAAATATGGAGCGGATATGGGACGTCCGGACACGCCCGCCACGTAGAACTGACGATGGTGTCCCACACATAATCGCTCAGAAACCTGGTGGCCTGACGGACGCCTCCTCCGTCGCCGCGGTGTGAACGCTACATCGCCGAGGCCAAATCCGGCTATTTAAGTTGGCCGGCGTTCCCCAACCTTAGCCCATCCACCTTCTCCCTCTATGTGCTGCAACCCGAGCCCATCCGCCTCCTCTCCCCCGCTCTCCCACCCTCTCCGACATCGTCATGTTTTGATGTATTCAATTTTGGATTTGATAAATGATTTTGATTAGGCCAATGATTTGTCGAATCAATCGGCAACAACTGGCCTATAAAAATATATTAATCCTGCGCACCCTGCCACCATCTAGAAAAAAGACGCACTAACTTGTGACACTGTAACACCAATATAGTACATACAGCCACTGACACAGGAAATCTCACAACATAAGTATGAGTTTATTAACAGATCACACAAAACCGCTCCGCAAACGGCCCACCAAAATACCGCATCTCTACTATTAAAGGAAGATCTGCGGTCGTCGTGATGGTTCAACCCCACCTCTCGACCCCGCATACAATCCCGCTCGCATCCTTTCTCACGTATCCACACGTTCACGTTCGGTTTCCCCGTCCGAGAAGGTGCCTCTCCCCACGATCCCATCGGAAGCCCACGCACGCACGTACTCTTGCACCCTCGTGCCTCTTCCTAGGATGCACCCCCAATCTCCTCACCCCTCCCATTCTCCTTTCCATGTTGCCGCGGCTGGTCTCCTCTACCACTCCCGTTTTGCACCCCATGTCGCCGGAACGACCACCACATCACGGGCGCCGCCGCTTCTCCCCTGGTGGCAACACAACAACTGCTCCGCGGGCCGTTGCGGCACCGGCGGCTTATGCTGGTTCTGGGTACGGGCGTCGCCGCCTTCGCCGGTGTTCTGCCAACGAGTATCCGGCGCGCCGGCGTTGTCCCCTCTGCGTGCGCCGATCTGAACGAAAGGCGACACATCGGGGAAGCGGCGGCTTTCACTTCCGCTGACAAAACCTTATCGGCTGAGGGGCGACGGCTCAACAACGGCACGATCTCTTTCGACCAGCGGTAGGATGATGAAATCCCTCCCGCTCATGCTTCTAAGATTGATCTGGTTTACTTTCACGGGTGTTTTTGTTTTGCAGGAGAGGCTGAGACAAAAGGCAGCTGGAGTTAGTGCGCGTGTCCTGGGAACGTCAGGATCCACCTCCCGTTTGAGATGGCGCTCTAGATAGGCATCCTATGTCACATCTCGGCAGTCAAGGATCACTGAGATGGACATTGTTAGGAATCCTCGAGGGCACCAACAAAACAAGCAAACACTAATATCAAATTTGATAATGAGAGGATTAGCTAGATATCAAGATGGAAGTAGAAAATGAATCGAGGCACTACTATCTCTGTCTTGAGGTAATACTGGCTGTTAATTATTTATTACGAGAAGTTTAGTTTTTTCTCTCCTCTCAGGATATGTAGTTTCACTTTTCCTCTTTCATGGATGATCACCTCGTTTATTTTCACAGAAGGAATGATGGAGCAATTGCTCTGACTTGGAGATAAATTAAGTTAGGCCATGTCTAGCGTGGGTGTCAGCTTTAGCTTCCAGGTCGATGCCGCTTATTTTTGTTTGCTCGGTGCCTGATTAGTTGTCGGGTGTGTTGTCATGGGATGGTTGGTGCGGATATGGCCATAGCTGTAGTTTGTCGATTACGGATTTGATCACTTCGAGTTTTTTTCTTTTTCCTCGCATAGGGACAACTTTGGTCTTATATGACTTTGCTATTCGCCAACGTGTTTTTCTGTGTGTGCGTTTGTGTTGACTGTGTGCATCTTAGTTATGCAGAGGCCGGGTATGTGCTTATTGTGTTTGTATCCTCTTGATGCTTTATTTTGAGTCAATAAATCCTCCTTTTGTCGGAATTAGTCGTCGGGTGCGAGTTATATTCTACGACGAGGGATGATTTTTTTTCATCGCGCATGTACCTTCAACGTTGGACTCCTAGACCTGCAAGCCCATGCAGCCTGGTGTCCCTGACGCGGCTGCACCCTCTTGTGGGCGTCGACATCCGCTTCGGCCCCTCCGGCTGCGGTGAGTTCCTTACTTTGCTCCTCCACGTTCGAGATGACTTCCTTACTTTACTCCACTGTATTTCTTCGTCTAATTATTGTAAGAAGGCATGGGAAGTTACCAGTTTGTGTGTGGAAATGCCTGGATTAGTGTATGGTCATAGCGTTTGTTGAGTGCGTTAGTAGTAAAACCGAGTTATGGCCATATCAATTTTTGTAATGGATTTCTGTATTTTGCCAGCAGCTTGCCACTGTGTTTCTTAGAGTTCTGACTGCCGTTGCTTCTCATGGGGTCAAAATGAGGTATAAGTACGAGTTGATGCTTAATTTTGTTACGTTTCGTACTTAACACTGTTATTTTTAGCAGAAGGGGCAGCTGGGGTATGGCCGCATGTCAACTCTCTTGCGTAACCTGCCAACTGTAGTTTCAGAAATATCAAAGTAGGAGAATCGTCTGCATTTCCCTTCATTTTAATTTTGTAAACAATTGTGTATGGTATTGCTTAATCCATGAATACATAGCATCCAACATACTTGAACTGAATAGTCCAACAACATTTACATGTTTCTAAATGTGAATTAGCAGTTGCCAGTTCTGCAGATACACCATAATTACAGCAGGTCCTGGAATAAATCATACGATCAAATCCTCTACAGGAAGTCTTGGCTAAGGTAAAAATGTCATGCGTGCTAGAATATTTACTTCTCATAAGTTTCGTTAACATACAATTTACTACGTGAATTATTTGATCTACCATGCAAGATAGACACCATGACTATCAGACTGTGTGTCTCAATAGCAAGAGTATCCGCCAAGTAAGCATCTTTATTTCACCCAGCTCCCAATGTTGAAGTTAAAAATTTTGTTTCAACCACGACTTGTATGGCCCTTATTTGTTGTCAACATATTGTGCAGAAGTGCACTCTTATAAGCTGTGTTATGGTTGATGTTCATGCTTACTTCAGGTCATAAAAGGTCGTGGGAATGACTCTACACTTTGGGAAACTCTATTCTTTTTTATCATCAATCTATGAATCAAATGGTTGGACATTGTGGATTTAGATTGTTTTCTTTGCTTTCTCGTCACTAGGTTATGATGGAGGTTAAATAGACCTGGAGGCAGATGAAGGTGAAGCCCGTGGTGTCTTCTATGCAAACACTCCCATTGCCAATGTAGGAGTAGACAAGGCGAAGCTGACAAAGCGCACGAAGTGCGACACGTGTTGTAGAAAATGTTGGAATCGTTAGGAGCAGTAGCAGCAGGGGGAACCAAATTTACTACAGATCAGCAAATGCGGGGACTTACTTCTGTGTTGTACTGCGAGCCTGCACCGGCATACACTTACTTCATGTTATTCTGAGATTGTTCTCTGGTACAACTATTTCTCTTGGACGAGAGCTCTATACTTAGCCTTCCTATGGGGTTGCCCTTCTATGTGAGGGCTATCTGTGGGAAATCGTATGGCTCATTTGTTTTATAATTTTATCCATATGGAAATTCAAGAACAATTGTTCTGATCAAACCCGTGTCAAGCCAATGCAAAGTTTGATTTGTATTACTAAAAAAGAAAAAATGGAATGCTTAAATTATTGCCTTTGAGTATCCAACTAACTATTCATAAAAAGGAGATCAAAAGAATCTTTCAAATTAGAAGATATAATGTGTAGACATACAATTTTGAAAGAGGGATTAGACATGTCGACATACAATTTTGAAGGAGAGATTAGACACATGATGAGAATGAAGGTTTGTCTTCTTGTAAGGAGAGGGTGGTGGACGAGAAGGAAAGGAGTGGAGAGAGACTCAAATTGTCCTTATGTGAACATAAACCACATGCCATTATGTTTACAAACATTTTTGAATTAGGACAAAAAAAATTATTCCGTGGCAACGCACGGGCATTTAGCTAGTTATAAATAAAAAGAAAAACACACTCCATCATATCCCCTACTCGCCAAACAAATTCTCACTCGGTTTTAAAATATAAGGTGTATTAGTTTTTTTATAAGTCAAATTTTCTTAACTTTGACCAAGTTTAGAGCCAAAAATATCGACATCCACAATACTAAATAAAAAAACTATAAAAATTCATTTCATGATGAATCCAATTATACCGATTTGATATTACGGATATTGATATATTTCTTTATAAATTTGGACAAACTCAAAGAGATTTGACTTTTCAAAGAACTAATACACCTTATATTTTGAAACAAAGGGAGTAAAAAATTATAAAAACCCAACAACACCAACGGAGCAACAAAGCGGGCCCAACCATTCTAGTTTTATTTTAAACTTTGAAATTTTGCATGTTCGTATACAGAACATATCACCTCCTCAACATGTTATATTTCTTTCAGTATCTACAGAAACTTTCAAGCACAATTTGCACTTGGTTTTCACTTCTTTCCACTAGATATTTATTGTGCGCATATACCTAAGAAGTTCATCCCCATTGCCTTATTTATCTGGACATGCTCATATGCCACCTCATCACATCCACTACATTTATTTCTTTTAACATGCATGCATGAAAATGGTACCTATAGCAATTGCCTCAACATGCACATATCCCACTTTATCAACTCCATTTCTTTTATTTCTCTCAACATGCATGAGACTAGATACTACTTCAAATTTACATCCACTACATTTATTTCTTTTAACATGCATGCATGAAAATGGTACCTATACTAATTGCCTCAACATGCACATATCCCACTTTATCAACTGCATTACTTTTATTTCTCTCAACATGCATGAGAGATAATACTTAAAATTTATTATGTACATATATATAATCAAATACAAAAAAATTATAGTATGTACTTTTAATCTTTAGCCTCATATTCAAATTCAAGGCAACCAAATCTCATCAAAATGATACACCGCAACCAATTCCTGCATGTTCCCGCCGCAACGCGCGGGGTGTCATCTAGTTTATATTGAAGTACTCCATTTCGATTGGTGTTGATTATTATTTTCATTGTAATGTCCATTTCGATTGGCCCTTTCATCCCCGACGGACATGAAGGGAGTAAAAATCCAGCCAAATTATGAGAGAAAAACACATTTAGATATTTTAAAAGCATACCGTACTTATTCCCTTGCACATTCCAGCCAAATTAGTATGCTTCAATCCAAATTCTAACCGCCTGGGGACTGGGGTGTACCTTTGTGCACCGGTGAAGGCAAACACAAAAGAGACAGAAGCATGACACCAAATTGGGTGTGTACTATGTGGGACAGAAACAAACAGTTTGAAGCGGTGCGGTACGAATTGCCACACAAGTCCCTAGCTAAACTAAACACATCCAAATCAGGGAAAAGACATTCCATGGAAAAGTACAAATGATTCAGCATCAGCTAGCAAACTAAACAAGAAACAATATCTCTCTGCTTTTCACAGTCCTTGAGTCTGCTGCCTGTGCATTTTATAGTCAGGGCTAACACCATTTCCCCACAAAGATGCTGACCCTTTGCATCACACACACACTCGCTCTCTCTCTCCGTTTCAGTTTGAAACAGTATAAAAATGATGCTGCGGGTACAGGTACTGATGGGATAGTTAATAGACTGCTGAGATTACCGGTGAGATTTGAAAGCAAGCATGCATGCTGATCCAGGACTAATCCAGTGTGTAGTAGTAGGAGTACTAATGTTGATAGTAGTATCTCTTCCTGCCTCTTTTGTCTGTCCCTACCACCACAAGGTACCACTGCTGCCCACATTATGATGTCCGATGCTGGCCGTCGAGATCTACATTCAAAACTCCAATTGCATGCGTGCATGCATGCATGCAGGGATCTAGCGTATGCATCAGCAAATTGTGTCGACATTCTAGGCCATGCTACTCCAGCATTATCAATCCAATACTTTTTTGGTGTTTTTCAAGCTACAGTTTGAGTTCTTGGATCAACATGAAATCTTCAGTTGACCATAGTCAGCTCATTCCATGCAAGCTAAACATTTTGGTGGTTGTAGTGACATTTTTTGCAAAGTTCCATATTCTTTACACAACGATTTTTGGTTCGTCGACGCGCGAGTGTAGGTGGCCAATATCGGCGAAGTTTCGGACAAACGAAAAATGAGAGAAGGGAATGTATCATGATGGTGTTGATCAAAATTACAAAATGAGATCGATGGCTCATCATGTACACCTGAAATCTCAAATTTAAGAGGAAGAGAGAAAAAAAGAGAGAAAGAAAGGGAAAGTAATAACTATAGTAACTCATGCAGAACTACTACCAGGAGTAGTAAAACCGCATGCGCACGCACACCAAAGCGAAGCCACCCGTCGTCATCGCGGCCGTCGAACAGTGATCTGAGGGAGCCGCAGCGGCGGTCGGT
>NW_024118655.1:0-8515 GCF_003073215.2 Triticum urartu
CCGCCGCACCGACCGCGCGCGCAAGTCGCTGCCGGGCCTCGTCCTCGCCATCTAACAACAGAGCCTACGCCTACGAATGAGTAAACTAGAAGTCAAAGGAGTTGCTTTGCGTGCTTGAATTAGCAGCGTGATTTATTTGGTCTAGATCATGGATTATGGTGTGTACTCCTGCTACTGCGGCAATGGCTTGCTCTTGCAGCTGAATAAAAGTAGTATATTGTATTGGAGCCTCAAGCAATGTGTGACGTGTCACCTTCATTTTTTTTTCCTTTCCTGTTTCCTTGGTGTCATGACCGGTCTTCAGCTGTACAGAGCTACTCCCTCTTGATTTGATTTGACCACACATTGAAAACTTGTTGAGCCAGGAACTGATGCTTCCTTAAGAGTGGCACCTCTCAGATATTCTTGGCAACAAAAAATGCATACGTAGGGAACAAATCCAAGCTTGCAGGAAACCAAAAGGTCTGGATAAACCAAGTACACGGATGCAGAGATTCATACCAGAGCGGCGGAAAGCCTCCCGTATCCGGGGGAAAGTTGAGGGTGTTGCTTTCAGCGTAGCACGCACCAAACAAATCCTTGATGTGAAGTTTGCTGGATTCCCGATGGCACTTGAGGAACACAACAAGTCTGGAATTTCCTTCACACAATTGCCCACTTTTCTGCTTTCTTTTCTTTTCCAACTGAACTGTCCGTTCCCAATTATTTCCGACGTGTAAAAGGCGGTTGACCCAAAAGCCGTCTGTGTTTTCGTCTTGGTTTTTCTTTTTTTTTTTCTTATCTTGGGGCCTTGCCTTTGCTTCTGAACTGGGTCATCTGAACATGCTGTTGGAGAGCACTTCAGGCTTTCAGCACCTTTTGTACAAAAAAGGAGCGGTTTTTAGAAAATCCAACAAGTTATACTTTACTTCGTTTGAGAAAAGTTGAGGATTTCACTGGCTACACGAGACGCACATAAGCTTTTTGATCTTTGGCTCTGTGATGTGCGTGACAGCATGCCACCAGATAATCCGATATGATAGCTGCTCTCTCGGCAATGAGATCGATGGGCATTCTGGATCCTGGAGGACTGCAGGTCTGAAACATGTGCCTTGTTCGACTGAACTTTCATAGTTTCATACTCATGCGTGTACCTATCTGAATTATTAGGCGCTGTAAATTGTACCGGCGAGCCGGAAAAGCAATACCCACGAACCAGCTCACTTGCCTTTCGGAGTCGACGTCCATATGCATGAGCTTTTATGTATTTGTATGCATGTACTTGTGGCTGGCATCAGATTTTTGTGGTTTCTTATATATGTATATGGTCAACTGTGAACCACCCTAATTATATAGCTCTACATTATTGTACTATACTGTTCATACTCAACTTATTACGTTTTGAACAAAATGAAATCAGTTTGTGCGGATAAATAATGGATGTACGTACTTGGTCGTCTCATCGTCCTCCTTTCAGGCTAAGGCTAAGGCAAAGCTCCGAAACAGCAGTTCGGTTCAAGCACCCCCACGCTATCGCAGGCCACTACTCTAGGGCGCTGGAATGTTAATTTTCAGCACTCAATGTATTTCATTCCAATTGGATCGTAACATCGATGTCGTGCCTGCTATTGAAAAATTCGACAGAACATCTAATCTTGCCTTGATGCAGAGATCGGGGGTTATCATCCTTTTCGGAGAAAAACCTAATCTTGCACGAGTTGGGGATTAATCACCGAAAGTACTCGACAACAGGGGAGGAAGGAAACGATGGGTCGTCTTCATCAAATCATAGGAGAAGGAAATGTCCTAGCCAGTGGCAATTGGCAATAGCACTGCGTCGTAGTCCGTCCAGGCCAGCAACTGGGCGAGCATGAAAACTGTTCCCTGGATGTGCAAGTGACGAGTGAGCAGCGGGCCACTAGCTATGCCTTCGAGGACTAGGTCTCCAGACGAAACGAACGTGTCACGTTCGCTCCCTCGCTTTCTCCGATCCAGCTTGATCAAGTGGTGTCATGCGGTCGATTGCCATTGATATTTTTTTTTGAGGAACCGGCAGAAGCACTACCTTTTCATATAAGAAGGAGGATAAAGTTTATGTACAAGAGAGTTCCGGTTTTCTGAGAGAAACCGGACAAAAACCCCTAGGAACTAATCAACTGATACCGGCTGCCACCTGTGCTCGGCCAAAGGCCAAAGTCCTTTGCTTGATGTCGTCGAAGGCAATAGCTGCTACCTCTAGGTGCGTGAGGCAAGTTCCATTGAAGATGCGTCGGTTTCGCTCCTTCCAGATGTTCCAGATGGTGTAAAGGAAGCGACCGCTCCGCCTTCTTCCGTCGTCCTTGGGCAAATTGGTGGTGAACGAATCCCACCAGTCCGAAATCCCCATCGAAGGGGGCAACGTGGGCGTGGCCCCAGAATCCTCTCCCGTCCACACTTGGACGTGAGACCAAATTGCGGCGGCAAACGGGCAGTCCTTGCAGAGATGAGTGGCCGTCTCCGGTGCCCCAAGGCAAAGGGGGCAGCGAGGGTCGTGCGGCCAGCCACGAACGGCTAGCATGTCGGCCGTGAGGATTTTTTCGTGGAGCACAAGCCAGGCGAAGAACTTGCATTTTGGCTCAGCGTGTGCCTCCCAAATCTTGGCGGGGGAAAACCTGGGATAGGATGCAGAGAACTGGACCGCGTAGGCCGAAGCAGCAGAGTATATGCCATTTGGGGTCCACCGCCAAGTGATGGAGTCCTCCTGGTCCGGGTTCAACTCAACCTGAGAGATAGCTGATGCGAGGGCAATGAACTCCTGCAGATGGGTAGGCAATGAAAGACGGGCCACCGATCTGATCCAGTTCTCCTCCTGGAGCTCCTTCATCACAGTTCTCCTCTTCTTGGTGGCAATTTTATACAGCTCCGGGAAGGCCCGGGACAGGGGGCCCCGTCCTGTCCAGTCGTCGTGCCAGAATAAGGATTTTCTCCCATTGCCCAAGGAGATGGTGGTAGAAGCCCTGAAAAGCGCCATATCCGTCTCATCGCAGGGCACCGCAGAGCCCACCCATTGGCGGCCAGGATCAGTCCACATAAGCCAAGGCCAGCGCAGTCGGAGCGCCCGACCAAATCTCTCGAGGTCAGTGATTCCCAGGCCCCCCAGGGGCTTAGCCCAGCAGACAGTCTTCCAGTTGACCAGAGAATGTCCGCCAGACGTGTTTTCCGAGTCTTCCCCACACCAGATGAAGTTACGAGTGATCTTACTGAGCTTCTGGATTGCCCAAGTGGGAAGCGAGAGCGCAATGAGGTGATGATTTGCGATGGCGCACAATACGAACTTTGCAAGGAAGACTTTGCAAGGGATTGCCATTGATATTTCGTAACTAAAACTAGGCACAATGCATGCATGTGTATGTGGTCTAAGGTGGGGATCTATTTGATCCATTCGTGATGTGAACCTGCCTGCTGTCGGCTATGAACTGATGACAGATAGTTTGTGCCATGTCCTTATATTTTATTTTAGTTTTTGAAAATTAGGCTTCAGTACGTAGTATATGGTGTTTGCATCAAGATGCAAAGGCCATAATTTATTTCATAGTTTAGTGTAAACAGGGTGAAATTGCCAAATCAAACAAAACACGACATGCCACACTAGAATCAGTTTACGAACTAAAGGCATCTCCAAAGCTGACCTGCAAATGTCTTGGGTATATGTCCATTTTATGTCCGGACATGGTCTGCTGACATGATGCGAGAAAGAGTCATCCAATGTTAATCATAAAGTATCTGGTTGGAAATAGAAAAAGTAAGCGGCGACCATGCACGTGGTGGGATATTTGTGATGTGTCCGGTTGGAAGAGAGAAAGGGGGGGGGGACCATGCATGTGAGGTTGAGAGGAGAGAGGGACCATGCATGTGATTGGTCAAGTACATGTTCGGACTCCGGCAAAGCCCCCTCATGTTTGTCTCTTGGATACCGAAATCCGTACGTCTGAACTGCTAAGGGGACATATGCAGGTTCTCATTGGATGGCAAAAGTGGTCCGAACACTATGGTCCGGACATATAGTGAAGGTTTGAGAGTCCGCTTTGAAGATGCCCTAAGGAGTCTATTACATGCAATCCAACCGAAAGGCAGAATTTTCAAAAAACAATAATGATAAAGGAGTTTAAACTATCGGCGTGTCCATCATTCTAATGCACAGAACCATCTTTTTATGAATTATTGAGCAGAGTATAAGACAGAGACAACTATGGTTGAACCCTTGTAAGATATGAATACCACCCATGACTAAGTCAATTACTTCCCCCAACAATGTCTTCAAGCAGCCATAAACACCCATGAGACATAAGTTTCTTTGTACTTCCCCCACATCTTGTTGTTCATGCAAAAGTAAAGAGTTTCTAGATTAAACACTTGCTCTTGCAATGCCCTTTTTGCACTCGGCTAGTGTGATATGTGGTATATCTTGGCTCCCAATCTTTATGATTTTATAGTATCTCTTATTTAGTTGGTCTTATAGTATTTCGGATATGTACAAAAATTGGTTATCACTAGACAAAAGTACTTAAGGTCCAAACTGTAGTTGGAGTCTATGTTTTATGTTCAAGCCACGTGAAATAGTTGTAATGATATTGCATTTAATAAACATAGAGTTGTGTTTTTATAGGTTACATGGCTATTCATTGGAACAGTATGGTGCTTACTGCAAGCGGAATTGATCTGCATCCGACGCTTTTTGTACAACATGCGCATGTCACTCATATCCAACAGACTCAAGGTGTCAGCGAACTGCTTCGGATGGTGCCTATTGTGCATCGGACACGCATCAGACACAAATCGCCGTATGCATAGCACGGCTCTACTACAAGCAAAAGTGCTACATCAATGAAATTATTACGTATCTTACTTATAAAACGACATCTCCTTCCCCAATCCCCACTAATCCCCTCTATGAATTTCAGGGTGGCTTGTACTATCCAATTAAACAAAGCCACATCACACACACACAATATTCATAGCTAACCTCACTGTAAGTGTAGTAAAGCTCTACTGCAAGTGTGGAGGCGCATGACACACAAAAATATCGGTACAACCACTTAGAAGCAGTAGTCTAGCAATAGGATGTGTGATGCATACATTTCTCTCAAACAAGCGATTGTATAGTGTTCTTTTATATGTGTGAAACACTTGACATAGAGGCTGGGAATTATCCCTCCTTTTTCAGGCCATGTAAGAATAAAGTGGGAGGAGAAAATGTAGTAGTGCAACAGTGCTATAGTTATATGACGAATTATCATCCTCCAACATGATTGGTTGTGTGGGTTTTCGAAGTTTAAATAGTCTCTTAGTGTTTTATTGTTGCAGAGGCCGGTTGTATTTGTATCATCTTGAATATTGATGTAATAATATAGTGTTCATTTTTAAAAAGGAAAAAAAGAGTGGTGACCTCTATTTTTTAAAAGTTTTATTGGGCTAACACATGCTTCACTTTGTTGATCAATGATGTTTATCGGAATACAATTTAGATCTGAAGGATGAAGGAGCCTAAGATGACGCCTCTTTTTAAGGTAGTGAATGGTAGGGAGCAGCAGTGGTTAGCTCTGGTACCCCTCGCGTCGCCTCCCCTGGGCGACGCCAGGGGTCCTAAGACCCTAGCGCCGCCAGCCCTCGATCTAGCCTGCTCCTGCCGCTGGCAAGGGCCGCGGAGGCGGCGGGCCCGGCGCCAAAGGCTCCAGGACGGGTGGATGCGACGGGATCTCCCAATAGGTGGCAGGGGCGCATCTTGTGGGGAAGCCGGGGAGGCAGTTAGGGCGGCACCCCTACTGTGTGGCGGCGAGGGAGCTCCATGGTTGGCGGAGTGGTTGCCTTGTGATGGGCTGCACGGCATGGAGATGGCTGACAGCGGTGGCTACAAATCTGGAGTCCCGTCCAGATCCGTCGCGGTGTGGCCTTGAATGGCCCACGGTGCATGGAGGGACCTGTGAGGGGCGCTGGAGGCTCCATATCAGAGTACCGGCGGCGATATTCGTCTTACGGCGAGGCTCCGCACGGATCCAGCCAACCACGAGATCGGGGTGACGCGACTTCCAGTGAATCGCGTCGACTGTGGTCATGGAAGACGATGGCGGTGTCTGTGGCGTCGTTTCCTTCTCGAGGCATCCTCGTGGAAGGTTGTGGCACCATGCTCATGATGCTCCAAGGAAAACTCTAGATCTGGGTCTCCCGGGTCGAACGATGATGGTGTCTTCGGTGTTGTTCTCCCTCATGGGGGCATAGTTTTGGAGCAACGGCTGGTTGGGGACAAGAGGAGGAGCAGTGTTACATCTACCGCAAGGCCAACGATGGGCAGTGGCGCGGCGCAGCAGAGTTTCGGCGACGGGAGCGGGTGGATGGATGCGTGCAGGAGGGTGACACTGTCTAGCGTCGTGGTAGCGTCCACAACAGTATGGCTTGGCAAGGTGAATATGTTGATCTTTCCTGAAGATGGGACGATGGAAGAAGGTAGTGGCAGATAGAGAGCATGCGCATGCGATGCATGTTGCGGGTCAGCCTGACCATATGGTGCTCTCGGCCCGATGCACGTTCATGCAGTCCAGGCACAGTATCAGGTGTAGGTGTTGCGACTTTGTTCGCTAGATAGGAGGCTTCAGATTGATCTATGTATTTATGTAGTTAGACTCTGTTAAATAATAATAAAGATGGTTCTGTGCATTGATTGATGCAGAGGAGGTAATCCTCCTTTTTTTAAAGGTAGTGAATGATACTAACCTGCTTGACTACCTCTCCATGGGCTGCACTTTACTGGAAAAATACCAACTAGATTAGATCCATGGGCTATCAGCTAAATGAAACTCCAGGAAGTGTATAAACCAAATATGTGTTGAAAAGTTTTCCTTCGGTGTTAGGGTTTCTTGTTCTCTCGGCGACGCCATGTCTCGTTGAATTAGTTGTTCCCAACCACGACCGCTATCTCAGGCAGGAGACTCGGGCAGATTAAGGGGGGTCTTTGTATCTCCACCCGGCCTTGGTTGAGTCCTCGAGGTGATTGGTGGAATAGGACTCGTTCAGCAACACCCGATCTAATCTTTGGGTTAGGATTCCAAACAAGGCGACTAAGGGCATGCCACCGGTAGAGGCTGGGGCGAGCTCGAGGTCAGCGACCGACGTTCAGAGGATGATGGCTGAGTTAGGACTCCGTGAGGAGGACCTTGAGGGCGTCGTCTATGATGAAAAGGAGGCACCTCTGGAGCGATTAGATGGATGGCACTTGCTCGAGTTCACATCGACAAGCCATAGCCACTTTTCGTTCTTTAATAACATGAGAATATCATGGAATCTGGCACATGATGTGAAATTCAGGCCGCTGGAGGACAATCTCTATACTATGCGATTTTTCTATCTTGGAGATTGGGAACGTGTGATGCAGGATTGACCCTGGAACTTTAGGGGTGACGCTGTGATTATAACACCATATGATGGCATCACAAAACCCACGCTGGTGAAGCTGGATACTCTGGATATTTGGATTCAATCCTAGATGTTCCTCACAAATATAGCCATCTAGTGTCGGCCTTCGCAGGGAAAGTTGGAGAGGCTATGTTCGTTGAGACGCAGAACCAAGATTTCGCTGGGTCAGAATCAATGTCCACAAGCCTCTAAAATACGTTGTATCCATGATCCGGGACTCAGAGCGCCAAATCTGTAAAGTTAAAATATGAGAGGCTCCTAGACAGGTGCGTAGTATGTGGTGATGACCCACAAGTATAGGGGATCTATCATAGTCCTTTTGATAAGTAAGAGTGTCAAACCCAACGAGGAGCAGAAGAAAATTACAAGTGGTTTTCAGCAAGGTATTCTCTGCAAGCACTGAAATTATCAGTAACAGATAGTTTTGTGATAAGATAAATTGTAACGGGTAACAAGTAAATAAAGTAACTAAGGTGCAGCAAGGTGGCCCAATCCTTTTTGTAGCAAGGACAAGCCTAGACAAACTCTTATATAAAGCAAAGCACTCCCGAGGACACATGGGAATTGTCGTCAAGTTAGTTTTCATCATGCTCATATGATTCGCGTTCGTTACTTTGATAATTTGATATGTGGGTGGAACGGTGCTTGGGTGCCTGATGACCCACAAGTATAGGGGATCTATCGTAGTCCTTTTGATAAGTAAGAGTGTCGAACCCAACGAGGAGCAGAAGGAAATGATAAACGGTTTTCAGCAAGGTATTCTCTACAAGTACTGAAATAAGTGGTAACAGATAGTTTTGTGATGAGATAATTTGTAACGAGCAACAAGTAACAAAATTAAATAAAGTGCAGCAAGGTGGCCCAATCCTTTTTGTAGTAAAGGACAATCCTGGACAAAATCTTATATAAGGAAAAGCTCTCCCGAGGACACATGGGAATATCGTCAAGCTAGTTTTCATCACGTTCATATGATTCGCGTTCGGTACTTTGATAATTTGACATGTGGGTGGACCGGTGCTTGAGTGTTGTTCTTACTTGAACAAGCATCCCACTTATGATTAACCTCTATTGCAAGCATCCGCAACTACAA
>NW_024118656.1:0-14620 GCF_003073215.2 Triticum urartu
CGCTGTCCAGAGAGCATGCGCGTGGACAATGGAGGTGACCTGCACAAGTACTTCCTTCGACAAATTATTCAGCAGATAGCCCAATACCTGCTGATCCTCCTTGACCCAAATAGGATGCAGGGGATTTGGCGACGTCTCTTCCTTCCCGTCTGCTGCCTTGGTGGTGACAGTCTGCGCGGGCTCCTTCATGGTTCCATCGACATAGCCGAAGAACCCCGCACCTCGGAGCTGTGGCGTGATCTGCGTCCGCCAGAGCACATAGTTTGTCCGGGTAAGCTTCTCGGTGATCTGACCGCTAAGGCTGGTCTGGGAGAAGCTTGAGGAGGAGGAGGACATGGCGGCGTGGTGGTGGATGTGGGCTAGATGATATGGAAAAGGATTGCTCTGTATACCATGTGGAAACTGCGAGAACGTCTTACCCTACCGAGGGCAACGGTTTCGTGTTAAATAGCCAGGAGCTGATCCCTGGGATATGCGTACATGGTGGTTGAGATTACAAACGTAAGATACAAGAAAAGGAGGTTCGGTTATAGAGATAAGATCAACATAAGATCAACTCAAACAACCTATCTATATCCTACGAAACTAACTCCATATAGCCTTGGGCTTCAAGTATACGCATATGTTTAACAACAAGTGTTGCTGGCTCTTAACTTGTGTGACTGAAGAAGGACAGACGTGGTGAAGCCCGAGGCCATCACGACTTCACGAGCGATGGAGCCGTTCTCGTCGAGATTAGTTAGTTTGTCTTATTTTCTCAGAGTTGTGAATAAAAAATGGATGATAGCTTGTTTGTTGTGTTGATTTTTGTAGTGGAACATGTTGCTTACAACACGCTTTGGTAGGATGCATTGTGAGTAGTAGCTCTTAGAAATCATCCTGGTATGTCATTGCTGGTGTAGGAGGAGGCAAAACACACAAGTTTGCAATTCACTTGTATTTCTGCTCTCATATGTGATATTTCAGTTATACCACTGGTATTCTTCTCAAATTTATGGCCTCGTGGATCAAGAAAATGCTTATCTTTTTTGGCTAACTAGATGATACCCCGCGCATTGCTGTGGGAATTTGTAGTACTGCATAGGTATAAGATGTATAGTAAGAACCTTTTATGGAATTTTTGGTACTAAATATATGCTTTTTGAACAATTTATGGAATGTTATGCAAACTCCGATTCTTAAAAAAATTCAAAGAAAATTTTTGTATTACATAGTATCTCTCCATATTTGCTTAATTCGTTAAAACACAATAGAAGGAACATATAGTTTGATAAGATTTTACTTAAAAATTCAATATAATACAATTTGATTGTCTATTAGAAGTGCACTGCAGAAAAATAAAAGAAATATCATTATAATTCGTTAGCCTTGAGGTGTAATGCACTAAATGGGTATTAGGTTGCGTTGACTACCATTTTGCATTTTGAGAGAATAACCGAAGGTGTAAAAAGTGGAATGGTTCTTGGGTAGGACAACGTATACACTCCATTTTGTGACACATTTTTTAATAGGCTGCCAACCGGCATAGAACAATTAAATCAAATGATGATCATAACGGGCCATACTTGATCCTCTCAGCAAGCAGGAACCTTTTAGGCTATGAGCACATTGTCATCAAACCAGAACAATCATATAGTGATATTGTAATGACAGAAAAGAATTATTCTTACATGTCAAGAGATGTTATAGGTTTGAAGACATAATATCCCAAATGCTTAGCCTTATAGAAGATTCTTTGATTGTAATTATACATTCATACATTGACATGCTTGAAACTGAAAATCAGTTACTATTCTAGCGTCTATCTCAAAGCAAAAAGAATATCAGATAAAAAATAATTAGAGCTCCGTTTTTTTTGTGCTGAAAAAAATCAGAAATAATAATAAGAGCTCCTTGCCTCCTTCTTTTAGGTGCAATACTCAAGCCTCCGGATGCCGAGCAGCAATCAAACGAAACCTTTGTTTTTGAACACGTACATTAGAAGAACAACAATGTCTCTGAAATAGCACTGTCACGAACGAACATACTGGAGATGAACTGCACTATGTCATATGTTCAATTCTGCAAATCAATCATAAGTAGCAATAAAAATACCAATATGATTCATACTGATGTGAGAAAGAGAGAGATGCAGGACTGGAATTGCAGGTAGAACATGGTGAGTTTCATCTGTTTATTCCTTCAAGAACAGTAAAAAACGAAATTGAATTTCTAACAAAATCAACCAGATCGGAGAGGGAGAGATGAGCACGAACCATCGTACCTCGGCAAATGCTTGCCGGCAGTGCTCGAGTTAGATAGGATTGTAGGTAAAAGCATCTCCAGCCGCGTTCCCAATAGACCCTTCCAGGCGACTTTTTCCGCGCCAGCGCCGAAAAAACGCCCCAGTCGTGTCCCCAGGACGCCGAAATTCGCCGGCTTGGCCCGTTTTTGGGCCCGGCGATCGCAGGCCAAACCCGGCGTACTGGGGGCGCTCGGGGGCTCCGGCGCAAGGGAAAACACGTCTGGCCCACACCATCAGGCGAAAAGTCAAGCCTATCTTCAAGATTCGCCTCCCACCCCCCGCGCTCGGCCGCCAACCGGCTAATCCCGGCGCCGCCCACCGCCCACCACCGCTAGATAGCTCATTCCCCGCCGAAAAAAGAGCGGAGGTTTCGCTGAGGCAGCCTCTCCACCACCGGTTGTGTGATTTTTCCGGTGTTCCGGCCGCGGAGGGGCAGTGTGGCAGCGGGTGCGCGCCCACCGCGCCCGCAAGGTGTTCGGCAATTTGCCTGCCACGGCAATGGACTCAGACGACGAGGAGGCACCCGCCGCGCTGCTGGAGGAGGAAGCCGAGGCCGACGTCCAGGAAGAGGAACATCTCATGGTCCTCGCCGCCCTCGCTGGCCTGCTGGCGAGCAATGAAAATTCGCGGTGAGGTCAGGTGGCTCGGCGCCGGGGCGGATGAAAGCAAAGAACCGACATCGTCTCGAAGGCTACTGCATGCTCTACTTTGACTACTTTGCCGACGCTCCACTGCACGGCGACAAAGTATTTCAGCACCGTTATTGGATGAGCCGAAAGCTTTTCCTCAGGATTGTGAATTTCATCCGAGAGTTCGACAGCTACTTCAAGTGCAAGAAGAATTGCACCGGCAAATTTGGATTCACCTCAATCCAGAAGTGCACGACAGCGATGAGGATGCTTGCATACGGAGCTCCCGGTGATTCACTCGACGACTATGGGCGCATGGGCGAGTCCACCACCATTGAGTGTTTCTACAAGTTCTGTCGGGCAGTGGTGGCAGTGTTTGGACCGCAATACTTGCGAACACCCAATGCAAAAGACACTGATCGGATCCTAGCACAGAATGCAGAAGAGGATTTCCTGGGATGTTTGGAAGCATCGACTGCATGCATTGGAAATGGAAGAACTGCCCATTTGCTTGGCAGGGGATGTACAAAGGCGCCAAAGACGGTTGCAGTGTGGTACTTGAGGCGGTGGCCACACAGGACCTCTGGATTTGGCACTCCTTCTTTGGTATTCCAGGAATTCACAATGACATCAACGTGCTGCAGTGCTCCCCTGTCTTTGCCAAGCTTGTTCAAGGTCATTCTCCTCCGGTGAACTTTGAGGTCAATGGGCGGCACTACAACAAGGGGTACTACCTAGCTGATGGCATCTATCCGAGATGGTCTACATTTGTGAAGACTATGTCAAACATTGTGCTAGGAGGCAAGAAGTCCCACTTTGCCAAGATGCAGGAGGCTTGCAGGAAGGATGTCGATCGGGCATTTGGTGTGCTCCAATCTCGATTTCCTGTTGTCCGGTACCCTGCTCAGACCTGGTCGAAAGATCAAATGTGGGAGATCATGACTTGATGTGTCATCTTGCACAACATGATCATCAAGAGCGAGCAGGAAGAGCCAGTGTTTGACATTGAACCATACTACAAGCAGGGTCCTTTAGCCGAAGTTGATCACTAGCTACCGGCACCCTGAACTGCCTACCTCAGTATGCGTCAGGAGATTCGAGACCCACAGGTGCATCATCAACTGCAGCAGGATCTGGTGGAGCACCTACGGAGAATCAAGGGCGACGCCTAGCTCGACGTGTGATGAACTATATAATTTGTATTGAACTATTTGTTGTCGCGCTATTTTGTTGAACTATTTGATTTTCTGTGATGAACTATGTGATAAAAAAATTATTTATGTTGAGAATTCAACGCCAAACCACGCCAAATATGTGCCGTTTCTCGCCGATATCGGGCCATTTTTCACCGAAAGTGGGCCGAAAAGTGGCCAGGAATGGGCCGATATCGGCGCCCGGGGGCGACCTGGGGGCGACGGCTGGATGCCCAACTGCCCCCAGAGCCGATTCTACCGTCGGCTCGCCCCCAGGCGGCGATTTTTATGCCTCCTGGGGGCAACGGCTGGAGATGCTCTAAGACCGTGGGTGAGAAAGACCGGACTTGCTACATGGAGGAGGTGGCCGAATATGGAGCAAAGCTTTCTTCTAAAAAATATAACTTCTTACCACACACGAGCAGAGCTTCCAACTCAAGCTAACTAAAAAAATCACTCAAATCTAAGGAGATAGAGAGTAAGCAGAGCCCCCACCTTCAGTGCAGCTGATGCCGGAGGAGGACGGGGTGCATGGCTTGGACCAGCGAAGCCAAAAGGGCTCGTTTCATCGGCAATCGGATGCAGGGCTCGGTTCAAGTGCCAAGATTACAGGGGCCTAGGAAAGCAACAACGCGCGGGTCTCCGGCGTGGATGACTCACGAAGGAGCAGGACCTCGCCATGAACGCCAGCATCGCTCCTGAAGGTGAGAGATGTTTCAATTTAGTTGTGTTTGTAATGGGTGGCTATATAGCTCACCATGAATGCCACCATCGCTCCTAAAGGGGTTAATTTGTGCGAGTTGAACCGGATGGAGAAGAGGAAGAGATAACGCGCCAGGAATAAATGATCGTCTGGGACTGGGAAGGGAATAGACCGGAAGGACAAAAGTACCAATGCACGATTCAGGGGGTGTTTGTTTTCAGGGACTTTTTGATGTAGGGACTAGAAAAAGTCCCTCTTAGAGACTTTTTAACCAAACATGAGAGACTACTAGCGACTAAAAGTTGCCTTTTGGGACTAAATGAAGAAGACTCTCAAGTAGAGTCTTTTTTGGGACTTTTCCAATAATGCCCCTCCATGCACCCATTGGCCCGCCGCCCATGGTGTTGTTTGGTTGTTATTTTTCTGTATACTAGGGGTAACGTGGTCATTTAATAACCTCTAGGGAGGGACTAGGGACTTTTTAGTCCCTGGACACAAACAGGGAGAGACTTTTTAGGGACTAGGGACTTTTTAGTTGGGACTAGAAAAAGTCCTAAGACTTATGAACCACACAGGGCCTCAGTTCAGCCGTAATTAACTGCATGCACGGGTTTTTAGGCAATAGTAATTAACTGCAACGAATTGATGGGCGACATGCTTGGATGAAATTTGTTGAGTTCTTGCTTTGTGTCTTTTTTTTGAGAATTTTCCATTCAAATCACGAAGCAATACAAAGTAGTTGACCCTTACAAGCACACTGAAACGCAAACACAAAGGACCATGAACACCTAGAGTACCCTAAGACAACCATAACACAAGATCTTCGGAGTCCTGTGTCATCATCCCTGGATCTTGAGAGAAGACCCCTGTAGCAGAAGGATCTGCAACCAGGCGCAAGCAGGTCATCATCTTCGACCATGATACAATTGCCGCCACGCTGCTTCCTCCTTTCTTGACACCAGCGCTGAGAGGTCATGGACATCAATCCAACACACCTGCAACAGCCGTCGCCATCTTTGGCTTTGAGTACCGCGAAAAGTGTCCCTTCCGGAAGGAAGATAACTCGAGTCATCCGACCGGTCCAGCACCGCGGCCGGGCCATCCGCTCGGACAAAGAAGGATCTCCCACTAGCATCAGCGCAGAGGAAGGAGAAGAACAGCAGCAGCAAATCATACCGGCAAGGAAGAAGAAGGGTCTTCGTCTCCCTGCATCCATCGCCCATCTGAGGACCCAAACGGCTAGTGCCAATGGACCTCCATCCACCATAGCCCGCAACCTTGACGAGATCTGGGGATCCCCCACCCCGCTGGCTCCTACACAAAGGCAAAAGCCTCGCCTGATCGCGAACGGAGCCCGGAGAAACTTATTCCGACGCGACACCATCGCAACGGCCTCGACAGCGTCTCCCTCAACCCTAACCCTACCACACACCCACCAAACGAACAGACCCGAGGTTCCCCCTCCCTCTCGCTATCGGAGCGACCGACGGAGAGAGAGGGAACCGGTGGCGCGCAAGGGAACCCTCGTTGCCTCCCTAGATCGCCTCATGCGATCCTACTTTTCTGGAGCGGAGCGGTCAGTTTTTTCCAGTAGACGGGTCCAGTTCTTCCTTTACCTCGATTTGTGTCCTTCGCACATTACTGGCTGGTCTCACGCGCGCATACATGCAGTTCTCGTGCAGATCGCGGCTGTGTTGCCCGTGCGTGGCGAATCAGAGATAATGAGAGATCAATTACGCCAGAAAAATATAGGTTTGATCGGGCACCGCGTAATATCAAACGGCATGCCTCACTTGCACCGGACGAACAAAGATTTTTTTTTGCTGAACTAACATGCATGTGTGTTTTCAATGCATGGGCAAAAGTTGCTGATGTGGTAGTGGTACTATCGTTGAGGATGTGGCTAGACTACTGAGGTGGAGCGAAGTGGATGTTTGCATGTTGATTAGTGATGTGGATAGCCTGCATGTCAAGAGAAATGAGATACTCCCTCCATCCGGTGAAGAGTGTACATCTAGAAATTTTAGGACAAATCATGGAGTTGAGTAAAAAATGCATTGGAAAGGTGCAAGTCACCATCTCCCTCCTCTTTAATTACCTAACCCCCAATGAGCTAAGTGCATGTAGAAATTAAGAAGACCATGTGTAGATTGCTATTGGTCTTGATTACCGTGTGATGAGAGAGAAGTATTTTTTCCCAAGTGTATTGGAAAGATAGAAGTACACTTTTTTGTGGACAAATTTTGAAACTAGATGTACACTCTTCACCAGACGGAGGGAGTAGTGGGGATGAACTATTTAGGTAATATAGATGAAATGGATCATATATTTATCAGTGACCAATAGTACTGTGTATGTATGTATGTATGTATGTATGTATGTATGTAAAAGAGGTGGAGTAGTGACTGGCTTTTGGAAAGAAAGAAAGAAATACAAAGATACTACTTATTATATTTCAGCTCTCACTTATTTAGATTTGTGTATGTGGAATAGTTTATCATACTCATTATTCCACCTTGCAAAATAGCATAACTATGCTATATACCATTAATGTGTTGATGAAAAAATTTGCTCGTTCACGACAAAAGTCATCATCGCTTCATCCAGAGTAGATAGAAACAAACAAACTAGCTGCTATCTACATTCGGGGGTTTTTCAGGGAATTACTTGGTAAGAATTCTGTGAGCTCTGGGCGGTGATGATGACCCTGCGTAGGGATTTGGTTGTATTTTCTTCTTTGCGCAAGGTCTTTTTGCTTACTGTGGGGTAGATATACTTGTTCTTGAAGGTTACTTTGTGTGCTAATAAAATTCACGGGTCTTCTGCAAAAAATTAAAAAAATAAACATAAGTTGAATGTTGACCATAAAGAGTAGAGTAATTACGAAATAAATTATAATTGGGGCGAAAATCCCATCCCGTGTACTCCTATTCAATGGATGGATCCTTCAACTCTTCCTACACGCTATAATTGAGCACCTACCAACCATGCTAGGTGGGCTGTTTGGCCCAATTAACCATGTTAGTCAGAAAAAGTTACGGGAACAGCTACCCTCAAGAAGCTGCGGGGACGGGAGTGTTCAGAAAAATTCTACCATGCATCCAACGGCCCGGGACAGCCATAACGTGAAATTGGATGGCTTCAAAGGCTGATAGCGTGAGAGAGCTCCTAGGGTGCCCAGTTATAATGTATTAAAATGACACGTGCAGTCTTGGGTTTGCTGAGAGGAACATCATATTTCATTATGGAGATTTGCAAACAACCTTTAGGATGGATCATCCCTAGGTCCCTGCCTAGTGAAAAGCATTCAACAAGACTTCTAGTGAACTGCCCGCTGATGTGACATGTCCTTCAGGAAGTTCTGTTGGGCTGGGGGGAGGGATTTTTTTTAAAAAAGGAGGAGGACCCCCGGCCTCTGCATCTGAACGATGCATGCGGCCACTTTTTCTTTTATTAATTGTGCACACAAGACCATTGCTGGGGGGGGGCAATAGCCCCCTCTACTTCATATTGTTCTGTCCATAAGTAAAACTTAGTTTTGCCTAGCCCTTGCCTCAGTCCACTCCGCCCTCCTTAACCACGTGCGGCCGTCGTCCTTGCCTACTGTGGCCCGCCTCAGTCCCCCCTTCTCCACGATGCCATTTGACCTGCTGCTCCTTCTCTGCAGCACTACATCTCCACCACGATGGATGTAGGAGTTGCTCCTCGTTTTGTGCAGCCACAACTGCTCCACCGGGATCCATGGCCATAGCTTAGATCTTCTTGTCAAATCCCTCCATAATCCCTCTGTTTTGCACTGTTTCTAATTTTTTTCAGTTTTGTCTATTGCGCAGATCAGGGAAGTTTTGTCGATCTGCTGTCCAATTGAAGGTACATGTCCAAAATCCCCTCAAATTTGTATGCGGTGTCTTGTTGCAATGTTTTACATCTAGATAGTTGAATTGTACAGCCCAACGTCGGATCAATCGGAGTTGGTTGGTTGAGTGGATAAATGAAGAAAATAAAAGACGAAAGAGGAAAAGAATTGTTTTGACTAATTGTTTGTTGAAACATGTGCTCTTGCATTAGCATTTGTTACTACCCAAAGGGGTAGGGGACCAAGGGACCTAACAAGTTTTGATGATGATGAAGACAAGCATAGTCATAGGAAATATTTGCTTAAAAGCTGTATGATGGAGCTGAAGTAACGTTGCTATGATCAATTGCGTCTCACACTGTATGAAACTTTCATGACCTTTGCACCATGTTACGAGAGAGATGTGGCCTCCGTGATAGTGTATATGTGACCGTGGAAGAGAAAGTTGCAAGGCAAGAACCGGTCCAACTCCAAACCAACCAAGATCTTCCAGGGCTAATCATGCTATAGCAAAAACTTATCTCCCCTAGGTTTCCTAGGGTCTACCCCTTCCTTTGGCGGCGCCGCCAAAGTCCACAAAAATATGTCAAATTCTCCGACGATTGTTCAGTCCCGGCCGGCGATCGGTGTGTCAGGGTGTGATCGATCACGTCCTGCAGCACCATGGAGGACCCAGCTGGCTCTGAGGGAGAGAGGTGCGATGGGAGAGGATGCGGGAGGAGATAAGTGGGAGGTGAAGGGGACTGAAGGTGAGCGATCACCGGCAGATCCAGCCACGGCGGATGTCCTTGGGGGAGGCGAGAAGGCAAACTATACAGATGCAGAGCGGGATGAGGAGGAAGATGCATATTGGGATCACTTTGGCCCAGATCCGAATTTGGAGGATGTGTTTGAAGGCCTGAATTTGCATGGTGAAGAGGAGGAGGATTTAGACCTATCAGGTGAAGTGGAAGAATTGATCAAGGAGGTTAGGTGGTCGGCTCTCTTTAGGGTTCATACGCTTCGACCGTTTAGCCACGCAGCCTTGTTGAATTCTATGAGAAACGCTTGGGCTTGTGCACAGGGGGTGACTTTCAACATTAAGGGGCCGAACCTATTTTTGGCGCAGTGTCATTGCCTGGGAGATTGGAAGCGTGTGATGGAGGGGGGGCCATGGCAGTTTCGTAGAGATCCTGTTGTGTTAATAGAATATGATGGTTTTACCAATGTCTCTGACTATTCATTGGACATGTACCCGTTATGGGCAAGGATCAAAGGCTTGCCTGATGGTTTAACTAGGAAGAAAGAGCTAGCCGAGAAGGTGGCAAAAAAGGTCGGGGAGCCCCCGTTTACGGTGATAGTGAACGAATGAAAGATTAATCCATCAAGTTATCTGAGAGTTAGGGTGTATGTGAATGTCAACACACCTCTAGTTAGATTTGTCCCAATCACCTTGAAGGAAAGGAAAAAATACCCGTTTTTCTATGAAAAGCTTCCAGACTTTTGTTTCTTTTGTGGATGTATGGGCCATGTGGTTGAGGAGTGCGGAGATGGAATCCATGATCCTAAAACCTGTGATTGGGGGGACTGGTTACATTGGACCAGTGAACCCGTTGGCAGTGGTGCGAGGGGAGGACGAGGTGGATGGTCCGAGTCGGGCAGAGGAGGAGGTGGAGGTGGAGGTAGAAGTGCAGGTGGTGGTAGAGGTGACAAAGGAGGTAGGGCTCATGGTATGGGAGGGCGAGGTGGAGGTGCTCATCCGCTTCATGTGGATAGGACGGTGGATATTCCGCAATACAATGGTGCTCTTGCTGTAGAAGACCGTTCTGCTCGCAAACGTTTGGTCAGTGATGATGGCTCCATCAATGTCCGGGGACAATCTGTTCCCAACTTAGTTGGTAGAGTTGCTGATACGGTATTGCTGATCGAGAATGGGGCAATAACGGATGGCTCTGGGGGTGCGACGACCTCCAGTAATACCCCGGGAAAGGTTCCGTTAGTGAAAAGAAGGCGCCAGGGGGACGGTGCGATGGAAGATATGGATGGGATTGATATGGATACTTCATATGAGGCGGCCTCCGTGACGGAGGACCGCCGGGTCCAATGAATTGTCTAAGTTGGAACTGTCAGGGAGGGGGGAATTCCCGGATAGTTCGAGAAATTGCGACGTCGTCTCAGTCGCATTCCCCCATGATTGTTTTTCTTTGTGAAACAAGACAGAAGGAAAGCAAGATGAAGAGAATTCGTGGTCGACTTGGTCTGAAGGGGTTTGTAGGGGTCGATAGTAACGGTTTGAGCGGAGGCCTTGCATTGTTTTGGCATGAATCTAGTTCTGTTACGGTTCTGGATAAGGAGGATCGGTATATTGATATACTTATTAAGTTACATGGTGATGCAGAGCAATGGCGGCTCACGTGTGTGTACGGAGAACCACGTGTTGAGAATCGTCGTGAAATGTGGACAAAACTTTAGAACTTAAAAGCAGTAAGTGACCTCCCGTGGTTAGTTATTGGGGATTTTAATGAGGCACTATGGAATTTTGAACATTGGTCAGCAACGCCAAGATCAGAAGCGCAAATGCTTGCATTCCATGACATGCTGGAAGTATGCGAGCTGGTGGATCTTGGTTTCTCAGGTGTCCCCTATACTTATGATAAATTAAGATCTGGTGCATCTAATGTAAAAGTCTGGTTAGACCGTGCTGTTGCGTCTGCTTCATGGAGAAACATGTTCACGTTTTCGTCAGTCCAACACATTCTGTCTCCTTGTTCAGATCATGTTGCCTTGCTGCTCAAGAGCTCGCCGGACCCGGGACCGACGAGCGGTGGAAGCCGCAGATACGAGGTGTTTTGGGAGAGGGATGAAGGGCTCCCGGATGTAATAAAAAATGCCTGGGCTGCGGTGGGAAATATCCAAAACATGGCTCAGCTACAGGAAGCGTTGAGCAGAACTATGACAACTCTAAGGGCGTGGAGCAGAAAATTTGGTAACATCACAAGAGAGATAGCAAAGTCGAGAACGCAGCTGGAAGAGTTGATGCACATGAACGCAGATAGGTAGGACATTAAGAGGGTCACAGACAAGATGAATGATTTGCTTTACCAAGAGGAAATGTTGTGGATGCAGAGATCAAGGATAACTTGGCTTAAGGAGGGAGATAGAAACACAAAGTATTTTCAAAGCAAAGCTGTGTGGAGAGCAAGGAAAAATAAAATCAGAGAACTGATAGACAGTATTGGCGTTGTTCATGCCGATTTTGCCACTATGGGTAAGATGGCTACTGATTACTTCAAAGGTATTTTTTCAGCAGATGATAACCTTAATGCAGCTCCAGTCTTGGACCTTCTAGAGACCATTGTTTCGGAGGAAGATAATATCAAATTGTGCGAACCATTCACTGATAAGGAGATCGCAGACGCTTTATTCAAGATTGGGCCTTTGAAGGCTCCAGGTCCGGATGGATTTCCGGCGAGGTTCTTTCAGCGTAATTGGAGCACGGTCAGAGATAGCGTACTGGTGGCGGTAAAGGATTTTTTCAGGACCGGTATTATGCCAGAGGGAGTTAACTCCACTTCCATTGTCCTTATTCCTAAAATTTCCAACCCCACAAGATTGTCTGACTATAGACCCATAAGTCTTTGCAATGTCATTTATAAGGTTATTTCGAAATGCTTAGTGAACCGTCTAAGGCCTTTACTTGATGACATAATCTCACCAGAACAAAGTGCTTTCGTTCCTGGGAGATTGATTATAGACAATGCTTTAGTGGCTTTTGAGTGTTTTCACTACATCAAACAAGAAAAGGATCCCACAAAGAGTTTCTGTGCCTACAAGCTTGATTTGTCTAAAGCTTATGATAGGGTGGACTGGGTTTTCTTGGAGCAAGTGATGCAAAAGCTGGGTTTCTCTCATCGATGGATAGGATGGATAATGTCGTGTATCACGTCGGTGAGGTATTCTGTCAAATTAAATGGGACCCTCTTAGATTCATTTGCACCGACGCGGGGGCTTTGGCAAGGTGACCCACTTTCACCATTTTTGTTCCTTTTTGTGGCTGATGGACTTTCTGCTATTCTGAGAAGTATGGTATCAAGTGGTGATATTGTACCGGTTAAGGTGTGTAGGAGAGCTCCATGTATATCCCATCTCTTATTCGCAGACGATACCCTCCTATTTCTTGAAGCCTCACATGATCAAGCTGAACGTGTGAAAGAAGCGTTAAATATGTTTGGTGTTTCCACGGGTCAAAACTTGAATTTTAGTAGGTGTTCCATTCTTTTTGGAGATTCATGCCCCACCGTGGTAAAAGAACAAGTTAGAGTTGTTCTGGGCGTTACGGAAGAGGGTTTCGAGGAAAAATATTTGGGTCTCCCAACCCCTGAGGGACGGATGTCTAGAGGGCGATTTCAGAGTCTACAAATGAGTTTGACAAAGAGGTTAATTCAGTGGGGTGATGGCCTGTTAGCACAACCAGGCAGAGAGGTCCTAATCAAATCAGTGGCTCAAGCACTACGGACATACCTCATGGGAGTTTTTAAGCTTCCTCTTTCGGTGTGTGATGATCTCACGGGGATGGTAAGGAATTTCTATTGGGGCTCTACAAAAGGTAAAAGGAAAGTGCACTGGAAAAGCTGGGAAAAGCTCATGCAACCCAAAGCTAGGGGAGGAGCGGGTTTCAGGGATTTCCGGCTGTTTAATCAAGCTCTGCTGGCCAGACAAGCATGGAAGCTTATCAAAAAACCTGAGAGGCTATGTGGCCAGATTTTAAAAGCCAGATATTACCCCAATGGTAAGCTAGAGGATACAGTCTTTGTAGGGAATGCCTCTTTGTCATGGCAAGCTATAAGTTATGGTTTAGAGTTGCTCAAAAAAGGCCTAGTGTGGAAAGTGGGCAATGGAAAAAGTATCAGAGAGTCTGGAGAGATAATTGGATCCCCAGACCACATTCTTACAAGCCTATCTCACCTCAGCGTAATTGCCGTATAAGGTTTGTGGAGGGACTGCTAAATGCAAATGGATCATGGAATTATGAATTGGTGCAAAGATATTTTGTCCCAGCGGATGTCACATAAATTTTAAAGATCCGGGCGTCTCCTCGTCTGGAGGATGACGTTCTGGCTTGGGGACCGGGCAAACATGGTCAGTTCTCGGTTAAATCTGCGTATGATATGGCGTTTGATGAAGAGTACAGGTACAGTGCAGAATCAACAAGCGTACGACCTTCTGGAGAGCGGCCATGCTGGAAATATATTTGGGCGTGCGGGGTACCGCCGGCTGTCAAAAATTTTGCTTGGCGCTTAGCCACTGATGCTCTTCCAACCTGGCAGAAGAAGCATAGAATTGGTTTAGAAACATCCGATTTATGTCCGGTATGTGCGATGGAAGTGGAGGATAACTATCATCCTTTTGTACGGTGTCCTCTTGCCCGTGAGCTATACCAAGCATTATCTTCAGTTTGGAACCTTCCTAGTCTGTAGAGTATCTTATTTACTGGCAGGGAGTGGCTTATTCAGTTAATTGAGTCCCTGGATGATGTTCAGAGAAGCATGGTGTCGATGGTCTTTTGGAGGAGCTGGTATGTGAGGAACGAATTAGTGCATAATAAACCTGCACCTCCAGTCAACGTGTCTTGTAGATTCCTTCGGAGCTATCTTGACTCTCTCATAGGGATTAAGTTGAACTCAAACGCTGATCCACATAAAGGAAAAATGGTTATCACCTACTCTGTTCCCAGCAATCCACAATGTGCTTCAGAACCACCGTCGGGGTGGCGTGCTCCAGCGCGTGGCTGCACTAGTAGAAAACAGGGCTATGGTCCAGGCCGGCTCAGCCCATTAGTCCCGGTTCAGTGTAGAACCGGGACCAATGTGGGCATTGGTCCCGGTTCGTGAGCCCAGGGGGCCGGCCGGGCCACGTGGGCCATTGGTCCCGGTTCGTTTGGACCTTTTGGTCCCGGTTGGTGGGACGAACCGGGAC
>NW_024118657.1:0-9553 GCF_003073215.2 Triticum urartu
GTGGACCCTTCGTGGGTGGAGCCCTCCGTGGACTCGCGCAACCGTTACCCTTCGTGGGTTGAAGTCTCCATCAACGTGGATGTAGGATAGCACCACCTATCCGAACCACGCCAAAAACATCCGTGTCTCTAATTGCGTTTGAATTCTCCAAACCCTTCCCTTTACATTCTTATAAGTTGCATGCTTTACTTTCCGCTGCCTATATACTCTTTGCATGCTTGCTTGAATTGTGTGATGATTGCTTGACTTGTCCTAAAAGTAGCTAAAATCTTCCAAACTATAAAATTAGGAAAATGTTAAGTTTTTATTGGTCAAGTAGTCTAATCACCGCCTCTAGACATACTTTCGATCCTACACTCGCTCCTCCCTCCCTCGTCCTCACCCGCCGCCGCTCCCTCCAACCACCTCCTCCTCCTTCCGATGGGTCGCTGGATCCTTCGGCCACCCCATGGACTTCGCCTGGAACGTGGGCTGGGAGGCGGCGGTGCCAGCCTGCAACGCCAACCCCGACCCCGACCAACCCGGTGCCGTAGGAGGTGGAGGCGAAGTCCATGATGCTGGTCTCTGGGCCGCGCGTCGCCGTCTCCGGGCCGAGGCGAGCCGACTGCCACGCAGGTCGTGCTCTCCGCCGTGTCAAGCTACCGTCCTTCGCTGGTCTTGTCATGGATTAGAGAGAGCGCGGGCGGGCGGTAGAGGAGGGTGGCGGGCGCTGACGTCGCAGTCGAGGGGGAGCAGGGCTGCCGGACCTCGCACGGATGCGCAGTCGGAGGGACGGCTGGAGGAGAGTAGGAGGTAGGTACGCTGGGATAGGGTGATGTCGCCGGCGACGGCAGGGCCAGTCGGCCGGAGCTGGATTGATCCGGAGGCGCTCAACAAGAGAGGCGGACAGCGGACCGATGGAGAAGGGATCGGCATCGGGCAGCTCGAAGACCCAAAACGGTTGCCTCATCATCTACCTCACCGTCTCTCCTCCAGTACGCGGATGCTCTGCTCGACCTCTTCCTCGTCATGGCTGCTCAACAAAATAAGCAGGAGCAGCCGGTGCAGCCGAGCGTCCGCCTTAGGCTTCAGGTACACAACCATTCTTCTCTTCTTCCTTTTTTTTACTCCCTTTCTTTCAGTACCCTGCTCCCCTTCCAATATTTGTTTGTGCGGCTGTCAGCAGGACATGGCGTTCAACGGTGGATGCAGGCGGCCTATGCCAAGGTGAGCTTCTCCCATCGTTTTTCCTTCTGCTCTTGATTTGATCTCTAACTTATGCGTCCTCCTACCCACCAATCCGCCTTCAACATCAATCTTAGGATATACTTCTTATGCTTGCCTGTGAGCTGTTTGATAAAATGCGCGTGTAGTGACCAAAATGTGAGGTTGTGTTTCCTGCTGTTGATTGATCGTTGCTTTGGTCGAGGTGGGTTATGCTTGCTTCTGCTCTTCATTGTATTTTTGTTCATGGCCTATGTTGGAGAGGTTATGCATGTTCCCTCAAAGAAGCCTTATGTCCAAGAATAAATTACTTACGTTTGAGTGCGAGTAATGACATAATTTGTAATTTTTCATTTCCCTTTTGCGTGTTCATTAGAGATTCCTTTTCTGTTCCTTGGCTTACTAACCTTGGTAAGTTTAGAAATCGTATCTTATACAGATATACATCTCTTCTACATGTCTCAAATGCTAGCTTGGTATGTTTTCAAACCCCCACGAACTATATCTATTATATTTCTGCAATTTTAATGGCTTAGTTTCACGTGTTAGATCATTGTTTCCCAGTTTATACCAAGCTGATTACAGTAGACCATCTATTTGGTATGGTACCTACAGGTTTTCCTACTTAATTATATTCGATGTATAAGAGGAATTATTTAATAAGATCACAGACATCACGTTTGATAATTAGGCGCAGCTTACCAATTGACCGCTTGCTAAATCCATCAATGGCAGTTCTTTACCATTAGTTAAGAAGTGAATATATATTTGTTAAATGTTGTTCGTGTTCATCTGCACCACGCTGCAGCTGGTGCGGGCGGGCTGCTGTCGTTCATCTACCCCACGCTGCAGCTGCTGCGGCACGGCGTCCGGCTATTCGGCGACCAGGACCTGCAGAGCAAGGTTGGCCTGCTCATCGACTATGTTGGGGATCAGGTTAGCATTTTGCCATATCAGCGGCTCCTCTCCTCGTCGGCGCCAGCGCGCGGGTCGTGGGGCGTGAGGAGAGGGAGGGGGCAGATGCATGAGAAGGAGGACGACCAGGCGGCGACGCGCCCGCCCAAGTGTAACTAATTCCTCTCTCTTGTTTGCAGGATCTAATCTCTCCCATGGCGGTCGGCGGCGCTCTGGCCGTGGAGGCCTGCTCCTCATGCTCCTCCTCTGGTATGCCTCTTCGCCCCTGCCTCTCTTTCTCTCTTTTTTCCTCTCGCTCTAGGGTTAGGATTCAATCCTCTTTAAGAGAAAAAACAACCCGAGTGTAACTGATTCCTCTCTCTTCTTTGCAGGATCTAATTCTTGATTCTTGCGTCGGTCTGAACTGTGCGATTTACGTTTCGTCAGAGGTGAGCCACTTTTTTCCCGCTTGCTTACTACCTGTTTGATGAAATGCGGTCGTGCTTAGAATCCTTTTTCTGTTTGGGGTTAAGATCTGTCCTATTCCCTTCTGCTCGTGCTGTTGTATATACTGTTTTTAGCATTCTTGGTAGAAGAGTTTCCTTGTGGGTAGAAAGCTTGGTTATGTCCTGATTTATGAACTGTTTTCTTCCAGGTCTGTTCTTGGGATTCTGGTGCTGTTGATCTCGTCAAGGGCCTCATCTGCTTTCTTTCATCTTGTGAAGGTTCCATCCTCTGACCTCATGCTTCTTTGTGTGCACTTGGTGATTATTATTATTAGTACTTTCCCTGCTAATTGTTTACTATTTCAATACATTTTGTTCCTCTAACATAGTGTCTTTAGCGTTCTTGGTAGAACGGTTTTCTTGTGCATGGAATGTTTTATCCTCTTACCTTATACTATTTATTTGTGTGCTCTTGGTAATTATTGTTTGAGTCCATTTTGTTTGTCTTCTATCGCTTATTTCCTTTCCAGCTGTACGATATGCACGTGTGTATGTTTTGTTTGTATGCTGCTTGCACCTTTTCCCTACGCTTTAATGCTCTTGTTTCTGCCTTTAATGCTGGCCTGAACTATTTGTGTGTCGTCTGTTTGCTTTTCTCTTTCCATTTGGCATATGTGCTTGGTCTTGCTCTACGAGAGTGAGCTCTCATATTTTCCTGCATCTACATCTGTTGCAGGGTTTCTTTTCTACGGTTGGTGTCAGCAGTCAGCTCATCTCCTGGTTCATCGTCCAGTATTTGCACTCCTCTGATCAACTTGCTAAGGTTCCAACTTCCTCCTTTACTTATATTCTTTATACTTGTTGCAAATCAAGTAATTTAACCGGTTCTAACTGTGTGTGTAACATGTGGTGTGAAATTTTGCTTTTTTGTGTTCTTATTGGTGCTATTGCCTGCTGTTATTTCTGCTTACATATATTCTTTCCTGCTTCGTATTGTGCAATTACTTCGTTTACCTAGAATGTGTGCTCTGGTGTCCTTTGTTCTTCCAATTTTGGAACTGTGGCAGCACAATGTGCATTGCTTCCGCCTTTTTACTTGTGTGAGATCGACGGGAATGGTCATGTGCTTGCTGGTGTAGAGATTGATGTTCCTGGGGATGGCCTTATAGGTAATAAACCTAGGTTTATTTTAGATTCAAATCACTTAGTTTTTTTTGAGCCATGGAACCTGCAGTTTTACACTGCCAGATTGAGACATGGAAATTCATGATGTACTTTGCGAGACCCCTGTCCGTTAGTGCCTCTTTGATCAGCTCTGCTATGGCATTGGATAACCCTTTAGTACAGTGAGCTTTGGTAGAAAATGGTTCTGCCATTCTTGAACAGCACCTGTACTAAAACTGAATAATTAAATGCAACCAACATAGACTTTCCTGCTATCTATGATTACTCAACAAGTTCTTTTAGTTTTAGTCTGACATGGTAGCTAACACCAGTATTATAAATTGTTCATATCTATCTTCTTTGACCATACTACATATGCATAGTACTGATCAATGGCAATAATCCTTATATGGCCTTTTTTATGAGCGATAATCTAACATTTATAAAATCATCTTAGGATTTCCTAATGGATCCTGTACACATTCCACCAAGGGTTATTTTGGATGCTATGCTGAACACACTCTATAGCTCCCAAAAGCTGTGTACTACACCCAGCCTACAGGAGACATTGGTATAGAGACTGATTGAGTATTATCCATCTCTGCAGCACTTGCCAAAGAGCACTGTCAAGAGATTTGTTTGTCAGTCTGAGTCATCTTGCTACTTTTGCAGGTTTATTTGCATATGAAATCACCAGAATTTTCGCCATGGCTCTGGTTCTTGACATGGTGCTTAAAAGCACTCATCCCATCCTGATTATTCGCATACAGTTTTTTGTTTTTGTTTTTACTGATTCACTTCTATCGACATTTTTTATGTCCCTTTTTATGACCAGCTTGGCCATTTGGTCTGGATGGAGTCATTCAACAAAGAATTTGAGAATGCTTTATCTTTCATGCAATAGTTGCGGACAATTGTTCTTGGTTTTTCCTGTAGTAGTTGATAATCAGTCTGAACAATAGTAGATTAGTAAATAGCAGTTAATTTGAGACGACTTTTATCTTCCCTACAGTAGTTAAGGTTGATTGTTCTTAGTTTTCCCTGTAGTGTTTAATTTGATTGTTCTGAGCATTCAAATTGTACTCTGTTTGTTTCTCTCCTACTCTTTTCTGACAAATGTTATTATCTGTGCTTCATTACTACTCTCTCTAAATCATGTGAGAGTTGAATGATGTTGCAGGATAACTATTGATGGTGAAAAGATTGTGGTTTTTTATACTGGTATAGAGGGAGTATAATACAAATGGTCCTTCAAATCCAGTTGGAAGCTCCTACCTGTAATTGATGAAGGCAGGATTTACTATTTCTAGGGAGTAAGAGGTTTATTTGTTGAACCATGATATCTAAGGGAGTAAGAGGCGACGTCCAGGTTGGTACATAATGGTTCTTAGTCTTTTGCTTTATGACATCGAATGAACTTTGCAATTCTAAGTGTCTATCATGTCCTGCATAGTTTTTTTATTTTGTGTAAGCTGAGAGTATTCATAGTTCCATTTTCCTATTTTTGGCAGGGGTATCTAAGAGAGCTGGTCCAGGCTTGATGGAAATCGCTTAGTACATTCATGGGATCACAAACTTTTGGCGTTGGTTGAGATTAGTGACGCGGGACCATTAATAACTAGAAGACTGTGACAATTAACTTACTGTTTCATGAATTAGAGAGGCTGGGTTGGACCAACTCCATGTTACAGGCCCTTTCCTCATTGCATTTCTCTTGACATTAAATTGATTAAATTATAATTTCAGTAGGAAATCTACAACATACTCAGATCATTATGATTACTCTTTCCTGTTTTTGTTTTTATATCTAATTGATATATAGATTTTGCATCTTGTCCTATGACATGTACTTCTGTAGTTGTGTCCACTGGACTTACTCTTTTCATTGTGGCATCATGATTCCTCCTTTTCTTGGCTTGCTATATATGTTTGTTTCATGGTCCAGTTGGTGTTCCAAAAATATGCTCAAGGTACAAGACTCGAGCAATGGTTAACGGGCAAGCACTATATACAACATTCATCTATGGTAATATAGCCTGTCTTTTAAAGCCAATGTATGCTATCACCAATTGATCGGAATATTTTCTTTCAAGCATCAAGCTTTCATGTAATGGAATATAAGTATCTTTAAGTTGATTCTAAATCAATCTCATACACATACTTTGAATGCTTGGCTCGCTCTCGCTTTTTGCGCCATGGTCAAGCGTGGAACGATGACTCTGTCTAATGTTTATCACTTCATAGCGCCTATATGTGACTATCTACTTTGTTTGCTAATAACATTGTAAATAATTAATCGTAAGCTTCTTAGAACACTATGTATCATTACTAAGCATCTATCTACCAGCAATAAGTACTTATTTTCATATGTTTCAATATGTGTCCGAATAATATTAATGTACCACTCTTTCAATACATGGCTTACTCTTGGCCTTTGCGCCATTGGTGCAACTGGTCATCTAGTTATATTTAACTGATGAGACACAAGCCATAAGAAGATCAACGAAGTCTTGTTGGAAACCCAACCGAAGCAGCATCTTTTGAAGAAAAACCCATTCGACCCTATCATATGCTTTATGCATGTCAAGCTTGACCGCACAATAACCGAAATTTCCTTTTTTTCTTATTCTTGATTGTGTGCATACTCTCATATGCGACAAGAATATTATCGGTAATAAGGCGTCCAGGGATGAAGGCACTTCTTTCCTCCTTATAGAAATATATAACGCTAATAAAAAAGTGAGACGCTACATACAAAACTGTGGGTTACAAAGGGCGAAGGGGTGGGCATAAAAACCGAACCGATGCCGAAACTGAATAAAGCAAATTATCATTTTTTTCTCATGTCACAACAAAATTCAGTTTTCATGTGCACTAACCGAACAAAGACCAAAAAACCTAAATCAACAGAAGAAACGATAATCCAGATTCGAACCAGCGACGCCAATAACAATACGATGGTGCAACCACCACGCCACCACACCCGGAACCGTTAGTAAGAAACTTTCTCATTCTTTTATTCTTTCTTTTCCTTTTTTCCTTTTTCCTTTTTTCGTTTTTGATTTTTTTCTTTTTATTCATCCTGGTTCGTTGAGTTGTTTGCAAATACGTTAACTTTTCTTTTAAATTGATGTTTTTTTAAATTCGATCGACTTTTCCTGAAATTTATGTTTTTATTTAAAATTAATTTATGCTGGGTATATAATAAATAGTTATGTGCAGTACTAAAAGGGTTAAATACTACTACAGTTTCCTTGTGGTAGACAACAATGTCTTGGCTGATTTAGTGGTTAGCAGAGAGCGGCAGGGCGTTACTCGGTAGGTGCGGAGTTAGATTCCACCTTCCCACAGCATTTTTTTCAGTTTGGCCGTTTTCCTTTGGAGTTTTTTTTGCATTTTCCTTATTTCTTTCTATTTTTGTTTTCTTTTCTTAATTCATAGACCTTTTTAAAATTCGGTAACTACTTTGAATTTATGATTTTTTTAATGAAAATTTCCCAAACTCATGACTTTTTTTCAAATTCATGATTTTTTCGAGTCTGTGGTTTTCGAGTTCGATTCCACCTTCCCACGCATTTTTTCTTTTTTTTTCACGCGTTCCTTTTTCAGCTTGTTGGTGGGCTGGCCCACTAGTGCGCCGCGTGCGGGCGCCGGTTACGTTCGGCAACGCTTAAAGCGCCAACTAGGAGCTCCCGACGGGCCCAAGATCGGCCACCAATGCATCGTACACATTACATGGGCCTACCTGACCAAAGTGCATGCAAAGGTTGCAAGGCCCATCTTACTGTGTGCTTTTTTGGTGGGCACTTCTAAAATCCCAGCACAAGTACTTGGCGGGGTACATCGGTGGAAAACGGATAACCGTACCGAATATCTAGCATTTTCGGTTTCCAGTTTGCTAACCGAAATTTAATAAACACCGAACGGTAGAAACCGTATTTTCGGTTTATACCGAACGCCCACCCTAGTCAATAGAGCGCGTTATTTGCACCTTGGACGGCCTGGTCCAATTACATTTTTCTTTCTTTTATTAAAGATTCAAAAGATGCAGTGCTTTGACTGGGTTTCGAACGAACACCATCCACCTCGTTTGGGGGAGCCACCTGTCAGCACCATGTCAAGTAGCAGCTGTTCGGTTTAGTCTGAAAAATCTTAATTAGACATGGCTAAGATCTTGAGGGGCAGGTTAATTCAAAGAAGTGAGGGTCTTCTGAACGATGTTTCCTTGTCGCTAAAGACATGTGTATGACTGAGGAATGTGGGTAGGCTGGCCAAGTCGCCGAGCTTGAGAGGGAGAGCCTACCAACTTTTCTGATTAATGTTGTTTCTATTTAGAGCCGGTCCTACAACCATATACACCTAAAAGAAAAGCATCCTAATCTAATGTTATCTCACCTAAAAGAAAAGCATCCTAATCTAATGTTCTCTCTCATTTCTTCTGTGAATGTTACTGTTCATAGTTCCCAAGTTTGTGTAAGGTCTTTGTTTTATTGGTGTCCATCGGGGGTATTCTTATGGTATGATTGCTTCTTCGGACTGCTAATGAAATCGGTGCACTCTGGGAGGCAAAGAATAAACTTGAGAGGAAGTTGGATGATCTTACTTTAAGACTTACTCTGGAAAGGAGAATGCAGGTATGTTTTTCTCTGCCTTAATTGCTTTTGTGTGTAATGTGATCCCTTTATTTTTGCATGTTCTACCCTGCATGTCATAGATTTGAGACAGTTATGCTTCTTCCTGCCAGTATAATGACAAATATTTTTCGCATTTGCAAATTCATTGTTTTTCTGAACATTTCTGCTATGGTTGTTATCCTGCATTTGATGCTCTATGAATGTAAATGAATCAGCAGGTGTGACAACATTCGCTTATAGTTTCCCTTTATTTTGGTTTTGATTATAGTGTATTTTTGCTCCTTGGCGCATGGATTTTCAGATGCAGGTTGCCGATGAGGGAACAAGTTGGTGGAGATATCAAAGCGGGACAAAATAATAGAAAAATTAAGCATGGAGTGTGCTTGAAGGAAATATGCCCTAGAGGCAATAATAAAGTTATTATTTATTTCCTTATATCATGATAAATGTTTATTATTCATGCTAGAATTGTATTAACCGGAAACATAATACATGTGTGAATACATAGACAAACAGAGTGTCACTAGTATGTCTCTACTTGACTAGCTCGTTAATCAAAGATGGTTATGTTTCCTAACCATGGACAAAGAGTTGTTATTTGATTAACGGGATCACATCATTAGGTGAATGATCTGATTGACATGATCCATTCCATTAGCTTAGCACCCGATCGTTTAGTATGTTGCTATTGCTTTCTTCATGACTTATACATCTTTCTATGACTATGAGATTATGCAACTCCCGTTTGCCGAAGGAACACTTTGTGTGCTACCAAACGTCACAACCTAAAAGGGTGATTATAAAGGTGCTCTATAGGTGTCTCCAAAGGTACATGTTGGGTTGGCGTATTTCGAGATTAGGATTTGTCACTCCGATTGTCGGAGAGGTATCTCTGGGCCCTCTCGGTAATGCACATCACATAAAGCCTTGCAAGCATTGCAACTAATGAGTTAGTTGTGAGATGATGTATTACGGAACGAGTAAAGAGACTTGCCGGTAACGAGATTGAACTAGGTATTGAGATACCGACGATCGAATCTCGGGCAAGTAACATACCGATGACAAAGGGAACAAACAACGTATGTTGTTATGCGGTCTGACCGATAAAGATCTTCGTAGAATATGTAGGAGCCAATATGGGCATCCAGGTCCCGCTATTGGTTATTGACAAGAGAGGTGTCTCGGTCATGTCTACATAGTTCTCGAACCCGT
>NW_024118658.1:0-13474 GCF_003073215.2 Triticum urartu
AGAACATGGTACACCGGAATAGCTTCAGATCAAAGTGAGCTGCACATTTCAACACATGTGATTTCTAAAAATCCTATACCCCCAAATATAATTTTTTATTGGTCCAGTTTCATGATTTTGTATAAACCCGTCTTCAGCTATACAAAATAGCTTGGTGTGTGATGCAGCAAATTATGTGCTTGTGCTTGCAGGTAACTCAGCCGATGGACCTTCTTATCATGAAACACCATGGCAATCGAGCTGTCGTCCATCCGTCCCTCCCTCCTCGCGCCCGGAACCCTAGCTCGCGGCCATGGCGACCGTGCACGTCGCAGGCAGCGCAGGATCTTCAGCACTACAAGTTGTGATTTCTATCACATGTTTGTTTGATACACAAGGTCGATCGTCTATCACCTGTTCCTATTAGGCTTGAAATACAACAAAGGATATGCGATTAGTGCTTACTACTCTTGCATGTAAAAAGTTGTGATTTCTTTTTTTCAAGCCCCTTTCTTTTCTCTGGATGCATGTCCATCCATCATGTACCCACCCACACATGCAAATGAATTCGTTTGGTGGTTATATCTTGAGTGGCATCTGAATACACAAGCGTGACCAATAGTAAGCGTGAGTGCTAGAGAAGTCCCCATTTAGCATGATGGAGAGCAGGATTGTCCCCATTTATATTTGGTTCACACAGTTGTAGCTTCCTTTTTCTACGGGTTGCAATGATATGGCTTGGTCGCGGCTTAGGTCAGACAGAGATGATCCAGTACTAATTAAGCATCATTGATAAATAACAAGAGGGGCATGTGAGGAGCTCTGTCTTGCTTGTAATAGCTAAACTATTGTTACCTACTTAATGAGATCCATCGTCGATCTGCTCTATTGACTAAATGTACCCTGCTTGCTTTGCTTTGACAAAATGGCCTGTACTGAACTTGGCTACCCATATGGGATGTCTATAAGGAGAACTATCCAGTCCATATCTGAATCTAGGAACTATGAACTATTATATCGATGATGTCGAGTTATGTCTACATAGCCTGCTTTGCTATGCTTCTATAAGCTCAATGTATCCTTTGTAATGTTCTTCTTCTTCGACTTATCTGCTCATTTTTAGATAAATTTTCATGTGAGTACCAATGTTATAAATCAGAATTCTCTTTCTAAGGATGCTTATGTCGCAACGGTTCATCATATTTGTCAATATATTCTATACAATATGTTATGCAGTCTAAAACCCATCTTAAATTTCATATCTTATGAACAGATAATAATTTGCAGTATGACACTGTACTGAACTAATATCATTGCTTTTTTTTATATATATTTACAATGCTCCTATGACTGTTCTGTAAAAAAAATGCTCCTATGACTGTATTACCCAATTGGATATAATTGTACCCGGCAGCGGCGCTGCCGGGTGTGGCAAGCCGCATTTCCTACTGTTTAATTGATTGACTGGTGTGCATATGATTTCAAGGTATCACTTTCAAGGTAGGAGACTGATATGAACTGCCAATGTAATTTCTTTTTATTTGTGATTCTTGCTGTTTAATTGATTGACTGGTGTGCATATGATTTCTAATATATGAATTCCTTCGTCTTGTGTATTGAATATAGGATTTAGCTACAGATAATCATTAATCAACTAATGTAATTTCTTTGCCAAGTTGTAGTTAGAGTTAAATGTGCCGCTGGTTATTTTATATCCTTTATTTATTCTTATTCTTCTAAATGAAATAGGAGATTTGTTGGTGCTCCATTAACTAAATATCACTGACAAAATGTTGTTCTCATTTCAGTTGAGAGAAAAGTTGCATACTTTGTGAACCAATTGGAGATTCATGTTGTTTCCCTGGATATTGTGTAGTTAGAGTTGATGTCACTGGTTATTTTATATCATTTGTTACTATTCTTTAATTGCCAAATCATATAGGAGATTTTGTTGGTGCCGAATTAACCAAATGTTACTGACAAAATGTTGTTTTTATTTCAGTTTGAGCGCAAATTGCATGCTCTATAAACTAACGGGAGATTTCTGTTGTTACGAGAATATTGTAGGAAGGGTGGACTATGAAGGGAAACACTGGTGTTCTAAGATAGATGTTCTGTGTTTGAGATCTTGCCTTGGTAGCTGGATGCCTTGGTGCAAGACATTCAAGGTAAGATTGATCCCCTGTACCCATGAGTTCACTTCTCATGTAGAGCTAATAGTCCTGTTATTTTTCTATACACTATGGCAGAGTAGAGATATATTGTGTATGCCAACATGTATGTAAGAGTAATAGTAATATGATACTTCTGATTGTAGATCCAAGGTTTTAAACCGACAAAAAATGCTATCAGTTCTCATATCAAATTTTTATGCCAGATGTGCATGCTCAAAGATTTTGGTCGGCAACTTATAGTGTGTATCAAAGGATTCTGAAAAAATAAGGTTGAGTTGTTATTGGACATTGGACCTTTATATCTTTTGCATGACATTTTATTTACTACTTGAGCTCTGTATTTTTCCTGTGCATATCTTTGTGCTAAAAAAATGCATTTCTGTTAAATAGTAATTCCTAACTAATTGTTTCTGATAAACAACGATGCCTTCCTTACACAGGTTGTTTGATGCGTTCGTGCTCGTCGGCGGGACGGTGCAAGGTGCAACTCCGACACGGTTCCTCGTTGGTTGGACGGCGTTCAGGCGCAACCCCGGCGCGCACTGAGTACTGCCTCGGCTACAGCCTCCCCCGGTGAGGTCCATCTTCCTCCCGCTCCTCTGCTTCGGCTACTGTATAGGACATGGCCATGGCTATATGCACAACGCATCATCACAACGTGCGTGCTGTCTGGTTTGCATTGTGGGCCTACATAGCACAATACTTTATCTCTAACTTCACTTGCATGAGTAGTGCTCTTATAGTGAAATACAATACGAGGCACCTATTAGCCTTACCATGAGTAACGCTTGAAACCCTCATCCGCAATGCGGGCCGGTGGGTCGCGGGGGACGTGGTACAGTGTGGGAGGGCGTCGACAATCGCTTACCGGTTGAGTCTCGTGCTGGGTGCACCGATACCGGCGAATTTGCTCCACATCTGTAGGTTCAGGGGCTAGAGCGAACGCTTTATGCCAAAGTGTTGAGCAAGTTGGCACTCCATGTACGAAGACGAACGACGGAGAAACTATTCGTATGCTGCCATGGCTCGGGCGGGGTAGACAAGGGCGAGGTGCGAACCGCGAGGGCCAGCGAATGGGTGTTACGCCCTTCGAGGGCGGGGGCAAGGTGGGAGTGTGGGGTGGGGGCGGTTGCCAAACGTGGCGGCCGGGGTCCTAACAAGTATGAGGCGTGGGGTCTATGACGGTGTGTTAACACAGGGAAAGTCTCGTGCACCGTTTTCAGGTTCCTACTGTAGAAGCAGTGCAATTTGCCGCTGCGGCAGAACTGAAAGATAAAGAACAACCATAAGGTGGTTGGTCCGAGTCGGTTCCGCAGTAACGATTGTTAGATTGCGTGGCCAGTATCACAGGATCAAAAAGGATTCTAGAGACAAGAGGGAGGATCCAACTTGATACCCAGTGGTGCCTCGATTGCTCAAAGGCACACTAATTCCAGCCAAGGTAATCATCATCGCCCTAGCACGAACGCCACTTGAGCATAAATAAGCAACACATTTAAATACAAATAAAAAATGGTTCAGGGTTCATTGCATAGCCGCCATCGCCATGGGAACCACCTGCGTGGGAGGGAGGAAGGCAGCTACAAGAGTGAGTGAGAGAGGAGGCGGCAGCTAGGTTTTCATCGCAGGAAGCCGCGGTCATTTTATACACCCCCCAAGCAAAATGACCCAGATGCCCTGGTGGGGGCACGGTATTTACATTCTGTTGCCATTGGAATTTTATCCGACGGCCGAAGTTGATCGGTAAATATCCAACGACCCACAACAATTTGGATCGAGATCCGACGGCCTGTATCGCGAGGAGATTTCGATCCGACGGTCCAGAATCCAAACGCACGGGAGAGCTCCATTTCGGTTCAGACTCTAACAAGGGGAAACGCATGGGAGAGCTCCATTTCGGTTCAGACTCTAACAAGGGGATGCATAGCGGGCTCAGATTCACCTTTCCTCGATCATATAACCTACCCCCGTCATCTCTTATCACCAGATCAATCTGTTCATACAGTGGAGCTGCCCTGGTTATCACTCAACAAGAATGACCATCCAAGGACAACAACAAGTATCACAGGATCAAAAAGGATTCTAGAGACAAGAGGGAGGATCCAACCTGATACGCACAGGTGCCACGATTGCTCAAAGGCACACTTATTTCAGCCACGATTAATCATCATCGCCCTAGCACGAACGCCACTGATCAATATAGCAAATCCAGGAGCATAGCTATAGGACCAGGGCATCGACATGTAAACCAGAGCATCACATTAGCTCCTATGATAGCAACTAAACATGAACAGCAGCCTGCAAACCCTAAAATGGCATGGATCCACGAGTACAGAGCTCAAGTAGGAACCGATGCATGAGTAGGGCATAGAGCATCAACCAGACAAGCACCACATCAATATAGCCATGGCCATGTCCTATACAGTAGCCGAAGCAGAGGAGCGGGAGGAAGATGGACCTCACCGAGGGAGGCTGTAGCCGAGGCAGTACTCAGTGCGCGCCGGGGTTGCGCCTGAACGCCGTCCAACCGGCGAGGAACCGCGTCGGAGTTGCACCTTGCACCGTCCCGCCGACGAGCACGAACGCATCAAACAACCTGTGTAAGGAAGGCATCGTTGTTTATCAGAAACAATTAGTTAGGAATTACTATTTAACAGAAATGCATTTTTTTAGCACAAAGATATGCACAGGAAAAATACAGAGCTCAAGTAATAAATAAAATTTCATGCAAAAGATATAAAGGTCCAATGTCCGATAACAACTCAACCTTATTTTTTTCAGAATCCTTTGATACACACTATAAGTTGCCGACCAAAATCTTTGAGCATGCACATCTGGCATAAAAATTTGATATGAGAACTGATAGCATTTTTTGTCGGTTTAAAACCTTGGATCTACAATCAGAAGTATCATATTACTATTACTCTTACATACATGTTGGCATACACAATATATCTCTACTCTGCCATAGTATATAGAAAAATAACAGGACTATTAGCTCTACATGAGAAGTGAACTCATGGGTACAGGGGATCAATCTTACCTTGAATGTCTTGCACCAAGGCATCCAGCTACCAAGGCAAGATCTCAAACACAGAACATCTATCTTAGAACACCAGTGTTTCCCTTCATAGTCCACCCTTCCTACAATATTCTGGTAACAACAGAAATCTCCCGTTAGTTTATAGAGCATGCAATTTGCGCTCAAACTGAAATAAGAACAACATTTTGTCAGTTTTGTCAGTAACATTTGGTTAATTGGGCACCAACAAAATCTCCTATATGATTTGGCGATTAAAGAATAGTAACAAATGATATAAAATAACCAGTGACATCAACTCTAACTACACAATATCCAGGGAAACAACATGAATCTCCAATTGGTTCACAAAGTATGCAACTTTTCTCTCAACTGAAATGAGAACAACATTTTGTCAGTGATATTTAGTTAATGGAGCACCAACAAATCTCCTATTTCATTTAGAAGAATAAGAATAAATAAATGATATAAAATAACCAGTGGCACATTTAACTCTAACTACAACTTGGCAAAGAAATTACATTAGTTGATTAATGATTATCTGTAGCTAAATCCTATATTCAATACACAAGACAAGGAATTCATATATTAGAAATCATATGCACACCAGTCAATCAATTAAACAGCAAGAATCACAAATAAAAAGAAATTACATTGGCAGTTCATATCAGTCTCCTACCTTGAAAATGATACCTTGAAATCATATGCACACCAGTCAATCAATTTAACAGTAGGAAATGCGGCTTGCCGCACCCGGCAACGCCGCTGCCGGGTACAATTATATCCAATTGGGTAATACAGTCATAGGAGCATTTTTTTTACAGAACAGTCATAGGAGCATTGTAAATATGAAAAAAAGCAATGATGTTAGTTCAGTACAGTGTCATACTGCAAATTATTATCTATTCATAAGATATGAAATTTAAGATGGGTTTTAGACTGCATAACATATTGTATAGAATATAGGGACATTTACATCTATGCCCTTAACTCGAACCCACTACTCAGTTTTGCCCCTAATTTTTAGGTATGCTCAGTTTTGCCCCTCCGCCGTTAGTTTCACTTATAGAAATGCCCTTCTCTGCCGTTACCGTCCGGTCAAAGGTCTTTGACCGTCCTGAAAAAATAGCAAAAAAAATCAAAAAAATATGAAATTTGGTGGGATCGAAGATAGTCATGTCCGCAAGGCGCGTGCACATTCTCATGCCGTTCGGACACTCCGGGAGCTCGTGTCAAAGGAAAACATAAATTTTGTACGCATGCGAGCAGTAAATTCAAAAAAAATAGAAAAAAAATCAAAAAAATATGAAATTTCGTGGGACTCAAGATATTCAGGTGCGCAAGATGTGTGCACGTTTTTGTTGTGTTTGGACATTGTAGGAGCTCGTGGAGAAAAAAACAAATTTTAGCTCAAAAAAACTTTGAAAAAATGCACTATTTTGTTTTTTTTTCTCTAGAGCGCCCCGTACGTCATTTGATCACCAAAACTTGCAAGCACTTTGTGCACTCAAGCCTCTTTGACGCCAAATAAATTCAAATTTTTTTGAACTTTTTTGCTATTTTTTTCGAATTTACTGTTCATAGGCATAAATTATTTTTGTTTTCCTTTGCGACGAGCTCCCGGAGTGTCCAACCAACACAAAAATGTGCACGCGCCTTGCGGACATGACTATCTTCGATCCCACCAAATTTCATATTTTTTTGATTTTTTTTGCTATTTTTTTCTGGATGGTCAAAGTACTTTGACCGGACGGTAACGGTGCAAAAGGGCATTTCTATAAGTGACACTAACGGCGGAGGGGCAAAACTGAGCATACCTGAAAATTAGGGGCAAAACTGGAATTGGCCCTAGAATATATTGACAAATATGATGAACCGTTCTGACATAAGCATCCTTAGAAAGAGAATTCTGGTTTATAACATTGGTACTCACATGAAAATTTATCTAAAAATGAGCAGATAAGTCGAAGAAGAAGAACAGTACAAAGGATACATTGAGCTTATAGAAGCATAGCAAGGCAGGCTATGTAGACATAACTCGACATCATCGATATAATAGTTCATAGTTCCTAGATTCAGATATGGACTGGATAGTTCTCCTTATAGACATCTCATCTGGGTAGCCAAGGATGACCAAGTTCAGTACAGGCCATTTTGTCAAAGCAAAGCAAGCAGGGTACATTTAGTCAATAGAGCAGATCGACGATGGATCTCATTAAGTAGGTAACAATAGTTTAGCTATTACAAGCAAGACAGAGCTCCTCACATGCCCCTCTTGTTATTTATCAATGATGCTTAATTAGTACTGGATCATCTCTGTCTGGCCTAAGCCGCGACCAAGCCATATCATTGCAACCCGTAGAAAAAGGAAGCTACAACTGTGTGAACCAAATACAAATGGGGACAATCCTGCTCTCCATCATGCTAAATGGGGACTTCTCTAGCACTCACGCTTACTATTAGTCACGCTTGTGTATTCAGATGCCACTCAAGATATAACCACCAAACGAATTCATTTGCATGTGTGGGTGGGTACATGATGGAAGGACCTGCATCCAGAGAAAAGAAAGGGGCTTGAAAAAAAGAAATCACAACTTTTTACATGCAAGAGTAGTAAGCACTAATCGCATATTCTTTGTTGTATTTCAAGCCTAATAGGAACAGGTGATAGACGATCGACCTTGTGTATCAAACAAACATGTGATAGAAATCACAACCTTGTAGTGCTGAAGATCCTGCACTGCCTGCGACATGCACGGTCGCCATGGCCGCGAGCTAGGGTTCCGGGCGCGAGGAGGGAGGGATGGACGGACGACAGCTCGATTGCCATGGTGTTTCATGATAAGAAGGTCCATCGGCTGAGTTATCTGCAAGCACAAGCACATAATTTGCTGCATCACACACCAAGCTATTTTGTATAGCTGAAGACGGGTTTATACAAAATCATGAAACTGGACCAATAAAAAATTATATTTGGGGGTATAGGATTTTTAGAAATCACATGTGTTGAAATGTGCAGCTCACTTTGATCTGAAGCTATTCCGGTGTACCATGTTCTTTAAGAATCTCAGTAGGGACATAATCTCAACTGTATTGTGTTTAGCAGCAAGAGGGACACTCAATATATCCATTCTGGGTGTTCCAAAAACTGAAAATGTCGGAAATCAGATAGAAACGATCTGTAGAAATGTCCCCTGAAAAATAAAAGTGAAATGTCATCACAAAGTACTCTAGTAGTAAGAAAAAGGCAAACGTCCTCTAGTAGTAATGAGGTTGTAAAGAAAGTTTGGTACCTTAGCTGGTTGTGGTTCAGGCCCAATCGGGAGCTACGTCGAGGGAATTGCTAATGCTTCCATCTGCCTGAACCTTTAGCACAAAGCTATGGATTTGCCATTGGAGATGAACCTAGCAGAGTAGATTGTAAGAAATGGAACAAATCAAGAGGAGTGAGGGAAACAAATCTGGCATAACAAGAGGAGTGAAGGAAACAAATCTGGCATAATTTATTCTATAAGATGTCCGTAAATTCAGACAAAAGATACCAACTTTGTTCCCTGAGGTGGACTGAAATAAACCATATGACCAAGACACCTGGTTCATCCTGAATTATGGAGTGAAGAAAAAAGTTGCCCTATACAACCATCAGAGTTCATGACAGTACAAAAGAATAAAAAACTAAAATTGTTGCATCGTGTAGCTTGCATAGCAGATAGAGAATACAACAAATACAAATTCCAAATTAGAGGAATTGTTCAGTTTTGTTTTGCAGGAGCGCATATAGGTGCAGCTAATACATTTCTTAATGTCCCATATATGAAGAAATACTATAAGAAGTTCATAGGACTAAACCAAAACACCAAACACCATAGTTGATCAAAGCATAAAGTTGACCATTCTTGCTCCTGTTTCCAACATGCAGTTGGCTACCACGTGGCTCTAAGCCCAATCTAGCCTACAGGATAAAGATTATGTCCTTTGGAAGCAGATTAGACTGAAAATGCTTTGCTTGTGCTATTGGATAAATGAACCTAACTGAACACCATGCAAAATCTAGGAGTATTACTGAACCTAACTGAAACACATGCCAAATCATTCTCTTGATGCCCATTTACTCCTAGGAGTACTACTGAAGCTAACTGGATTTAGGAGCATTTACAAAACCTAGGAGTACTACTGAACCTAAGTGCATGTTTGGTGTACTAAACATAGGAATTGAGTGTTTGTACTGCATGGATGCAAATCAAAGGAGCTGGAGCTGCGTGCTTGTACTCCATAGACGTTTTATGAACTCTATAGTCCATGGAAAATGAACATAGCCGCAAACTAATAAAAACAAAGCAGCAGAGGAGAGGACGAGCTCACCTACGAGGTTGTAGCCAAGGCAGTAGCACAGCTCGTCGCCGCAGCTGAGCTCCGAGCGCTGCCTCCATGCCCCGGCCTCTTCCGCGCGCTGGCCTCTTGCGTCCGACCTCCTCCGAGCGCTGCCTCCTAATAGCCACCGGATCCGACGCGCCCGGACTCGCAGCCAACGGATTCGGCGACCGCGATGTGGCGCCCATCCTCCCCGACGCGGTTGACCACGGCTCCGGCGACCGCGACGAGAACCCGTGGAAGCACGCGCACACGCCGGCGACGCCCTCCCTCTCTGGTCGCTTCCTCCACAACGCGTCGGGTAGGTGGCGGTGATGGCGTGGCGGCGGCCGACGGGCAGGGAGGATGGCTGGCGGGGAGTGACGGCTAGGGTTCAATCGCGGTTCGAGGAGGTGGGTGATGAGGAAATGACTACCTTGGATACGACCAAAATATTGCATACATGCATATTTGTCAGGTGATTTTTAATGCAAACTATTCAATAATTTATTTATATTATCCAGAACAAAAATACTTCACACACTTTTGTGTTTTGTCTAATTGCAGGTGTATGGGACATTTGTACAATCCATATATGAAGATAAGGAAAAAGAAGAAGTTTATGTTGTGTTCAAAAAGTCCTCTCACGTCACTTTTGGGCCAAGAGAAGATAGAGTCCAAGTCTTTCACGTTCTGGATTCAGATTCGGATTGCACAGACATACCTGACTCAAAACGCTAACAACTTTTTCATACGGACTCCGAATTGGGTGATTCTTTTTTTGTTGGAAACTAGATTTCGTGCTCTTTCCAACCCAATTGGATTCACCTTCAAATTCGTCCGGAGCGTTGAGTTACGGACGAAACAATCTGACGTTGCAGCAGAATTCGAGTCAAACTACAAGCCCAAAGGTGTTGCATCACCTCCACTTGGGCCCATGAGCCTTGTACGACCTAGGGTTAGTTTTAGGCTGCCTTGGGACGTCCTCCCACCTCCTTGGCCGCCACCCCTTGCTCCTATATAAGTAGATCCATCTAGTAGTTTTTTCCTTAGGATTTGTTTAGTTAAAAGTTAGCCATTGCAACTTCGTGTACTTCGTTTGTGTCCAACGACCAGACCAAGACCGCTTACGGATCCCCACCATTATCAATACCTCATATATATTTGCAATATTCAGATTGCTTTATCATATGCTTGCTCGTTCTTCGATTGCTTGCAGGAATAGACCTTCGTGGTCAGGCTGACCGTGCTTCCGGCATCGTCAGTAACCTCAGGAGATTGGTTTAGCGGTTGCTAAGGCGCAACGTCGTGCACGTTTGTAGTCGGATCGTCAAAGTCGTCTCCACTAAATCGATATTTATCATCTCATCGAAAGATCGGGACCACTTGATAGAAAGGCTAAGGTCCCGATCTTTCGATGAGATGATAACTATCGATTTGGTGGAGACGACTTTGACGATCCGACTACAAACGTGCACGACGTTGCGCCTTAGCAAGCGCTAAACTAATCTCCTGAGGTTACTGACGATGCCGGAAGCATGGTCAGCCTGACCACGAAGGTCTATTCCTGCAAGCAATCGAAGAACAAGCAAGAATATGATAAAGCAATCTGAATATTGCAAATATATATGAGGTATTGATAATGGTGGGGATCCGTAAGCGGTCTTGGTCTGGTCGTTGGACACAAACGAAGTACACGAAGTTGCAATGGCTAACTTTTAACTAAACAAATTCTAAGGAAAAAGCTACTAGATGGATCTATTTATATAGGAGCAAGGGGTGGCGGCCAAGGAGGTGGGAGGACGTCCCAAGGCAGCCTAAAACTAACCCTAGGTCGTACAAGGCTCATGGGCCCAAGTGGAGGTGATGCAACACCTTTGGGATTATAGTTTGACTCAAATTCTGCTGCAACGTCAGATTGTTTCGTCCGTAACTCAACGCTCCGGATGAATTTGAAGGTGAATCCAATTGGGTTGGAAAGAGCACGAAATCTAGTTTCCAACAAAAAAAGAATCACCCAATTCGGAGTCCGTATGAAAAAGTTATTGGCGTTTTGAGTCAGGTATGTCTGTGCAGTCCGAATCTGAATCCAGAACGTGAAAGACTTGGACTCTATCTTCTCTTGGCCCAAAAGTGACGTGAGAGGACTTTTTGAACACAACATAAACTTCTTCTTTTTCCTTATCTTCATATGTGGATTGTACAAGTGTTCCATACACCTGCAATTAGACAAAACACAAAAGTGTGTGAAGTATTTTTGTTCTGGATAACATAAATAGATTATTGAATAGTTTGCATTAGAAATCACCTGACAAATATGCATGTATGCAATATTTTTGGTCGTATCCAAGGTATTTATGTCCTCATCAGTGGGTAGCGGCGGCGGCGATGCGGGTGGGAGGATAGGAGGCACGCGGGAGGGAGGCGGCTGCGGGAGGGAGGGAGAGAGGAGGAGGCGGCTAGGTCTCCACCACAGGAGCGCCCCCTTTTATACCCCACGACGCGAAATGACCGGAATGCCCTGGTGGAGGTAAGGTATTTACAATTAGTTGCCATTGAAATTTTATCCGACGGCCCAGGACGATCGGGTAAATATCAGACGACCCACAGCGATTTGGATCGAGATCCGACGGCCTGTATCGCGAGGAGATTTCGATCCGACGGTCCAGAATTCAAACGCACGGGAGAGCTCCATTTCGCTTCAGGCTCTAGCAAGGGGATACTCGATTGCATTCGCAACACACACAACTCGCACAGCATCGAAGATGGCGGCCTCGTGCCACGACGTGGACGTGCCGGGGAAGCCGACGGAGATGGCGACGGCGCTGCTGGAGACGCCGACGGGGGCCATCCAGGGGTTCGCCCCCATCAACCAGATCCACCAGCACCTTTGCGCCTTCCACTTCTACGGGGATGACATGACGCGGCAGGTGGAGGCGCACCACTTCTGCGCGCACCTCAACGAGGACGTGCAGCAATGCCTCATCTTCGACGGGCCGGAGGCCGGCGCGCGCCTCATCGGCCTTGAGTACATCGTCACCGAGGAGCTGTTCCTCACGCTGCCCGACGAGGAGAAGCCGATGTGGCACACCCACGAGTTCGAGGTCAAGGGCGGTGTGCTCTTCATGCCCGGCGTCCCCGGCGTCGTCGAGCGCCGGGACCTCAAGGTCGTCGCCAGGACCTACGGCAAGACCGTCCACTTCTGGCAGGTCGACCGCGGCGACGCCCTCCCGCTCGGCCTCCCGCAGATCATGATGGCGCTCACCCGCGAGGGCCGGCTCCGGCAGGATCTCGCCGACTGTAAGCATGCCCCGCCGAGTTCACCATGGTTTTCTTTTTGGGTTTCTTGGTTCGTTCACCGAGATTGTTACGTGGGTGCAGGTGTGGAGAAGAAGTTCAGCGTGTCGTTCCAGAAGGAGAGGGAGAACCGGGCGTACATGAACGGGCCGGCGCACGGCATCCACCCGTTGGCCAATGCGGCTGGGAAGGGCTTGAAGACGGAGATCCGCGAGGTCGATCTTCCGGCTGCGAATACCGGAGCCAGGATTTTCACCTGATCTGCTCTTGCCGTGCGTACGTGTCCGCCAGATGGGTGTATGGATAGCTGGGTGATAGGGTAGTTAATAAAATGTCTCCCACCCTTTGTTTTTCCTCTTGGAAATGGAGTGAGTGCTCGACGAATGACTTCCCAAAAACAGTATAGGCAGTGGCGGTGTGAGGAACCGAGGATGTAGAGTTAGAAGGAATCAAATGAATCAACAAACTCTTTATAAGAGCCAAACCATATTCTACTCTTAAGATTTTCCCTACACTTCCAGAGATTATTTAAAAGATAAACAAGCACTCGGCGAGAACAACATCTGCTTTCATATTTTTAAGGAGCTGAAACTAATACTCGTTCCAAAATAGATGACCCAATTTTGTACTGACT